>NC_055959.1:37098362-37125862 GCF_018492685.1 Alosa sapidissima | reverse complement strand
CCCCAGGAGTATGCAGGTCAGCTCCTCCCTTATTCGCCCACCAATCATTGAGTATGTTTAATTGGACATTGATATTGAGATATTAACCCAGTTAAGGGTTCAGCTATGCAAACAGCATTTTATGATTGCCTTAAGCCGCATGAGGTCATAGTCAGAATAAGCAATAATCGAATTAAGACATGATGTGGAGTATTCACATTGAGGTGCGTTGTATACTGTACATGTATACACCTTAATCACATCATAATGTCCTATTAGAATGTATAAGTATAAGTATAAGCACACACTAATCCCGACACAGTGAGCTGCCTGCCACAGCGGCGCTCAGGGAGCAGTGAGGGGTTAGCTGCCTTGCTCAAGGGCACTTCAGCCGTGGATGTGGGCATGAGAGAGCAGTGCTCAACCACTTCCCCCGCCCACATTTTTCCTACCTGGATAGAACCGGCAACCCTTCGGTTACAAGCCCAAGGCCCTAACCAGTAGGCCATGGCTGCCCCAAATGTCCGGTACAAAATGAGCCGTCTTTGCTGGCTGTAAGCATAAGTATATATACTTTTTTGATCCCGTGAGGGAAATTTGGTCTCTGCATTTAACCCAATTGGTGAACTAGTGAAACACAAACAGCACACAGTGAACACACAGTGAGGTGAAGCACACACTAATCCCGGCGCAGTGAGCTGCCTGCTACAATGGCGGCGCTCGGGGAGCAGTGAGGGGTTAGGTGCCTTGCTCAAGGGCACTTCAGCCGCGGCCCACTGGTCCCCCGGCAACCCTCCGGTTACAAGTCCAGAGTGCTAACCAGTGATGGGACTGTGTAATGGGGCTGTGGCTGTAATGGGGCTGTGTAATGGGGCTGTGTAATGGGGCTGTGTAATGGGACTGTGCTGTAATGGGACTGTGTAATGGGACTGTGTAATGGGACTGTGCTGTAATGGGACTGTGTAATGGGACTGTGTAATGGGACTGTGTAATGGGGCTGTGTAATGGGACTGTGTAATGGGGCTGTGGCTGTAATGGGGCTGTGTAATGGGGCTGTGTAATGGGACTGTGTAATGGGGCTGTGTAATGGGGCTGTAATGGGGCTGTGTAATGGGGCTGTAATGGGGCTGTAATGGGGCTGTGTAATGGGGCTGTGTAATGGGGCTGTAATGGGGCTGTGTAATGGGGCTGTGTAATGGGGCTGTGGCTGTAATGGGGCTGTGTAATGGGGCTGTGTAATGGGGCTGTGTAATGGGGCTGTGGCTGTAATGGGGCTGTGTAATGGGACTGTGTAATGGGACTGTGTAATGGGACTGTGCTGTAATGGGGCTGTGTAATGGGGCTGTGTAATGGGGCTGTGTAATGGGACTGTGTAATGGGACTGTGTAATGGGGCTGTGTAATGGGACTGTGTAATGGGGCTGTGTAATGGGGCTGTGTAATGGGACTGTGTAATGGGACTGTGTAATGGGGCTGTGTAATGGGGCTGTGGCTGTAATGGGGCTGTGTAATGGGGCTGTGGCTGTAATGGGGCTGTGGCTGTAATGGGGCTGTGTAATGGGGCTGTGTAATGGGACTGTGTAATGGGGCTGTGCTGTGTTCCAGGGAAATACATGTGTGTGTTATTTCTGTCTCCAGTGGAGGCGCACTTCAAACACAAGCCCTGAAGGAGGCGCTGTTTGCCTGTGGTGGGATGGCCCAGAGGGCAGCGCGGTGGTCCTCAGGGGATCGGAGGCTCCAGGATGCCCAGGGTCAGTATCTGAGAGAGGGGTCAATGCAGACCGGCCCCATTGATCTCAGCGAAGAGAGAAGCTGGACCTTTCTCACTGCGTCCGCCTGTGCCTGTTTTTGCCAACAGCCTAAACTCCCTTCTCTCTTCTCCCTTTCTCTCTCTTTACCCATCTTTCTCTCTCTATCGCTTCCTCTCTTTCTCTCTCTCACACTCACACACACACACACACACACACCGATTTCAATACGCTAGATCTCTTGAGCTCTCAAGTAGTGAACATCATATACTGCTCACATTGTCTTAGAATGACTCCTGCTCAGTGGTCCAGTGCATCTGACTATCCGCTGCATCCAGTGAAGCTTCATAACGGACCGCCAATCAAAACACAAATCCTAGATGACCATCAGAAATGAACGGACATGTTGAAGAATATCAAAAATCACTGGACATTTGCATCCATAACTCCACAGAATCTGCACAAGCTTTTGAAGTACACAGCCTGTGTGTTAAGCAGGTGGGCGCCTGCCTCAATGTGTGAGTTTACAGCTAAAAAAAATGGCATTGTTGATCTGAAGAGCTCCCATTTGTCTCTGAAGCTGCTCCTGCAAGAACTGTACAGGCTCCTGTGCTCATTGTGAGTGTGTAACTAAGGTTACCTGTGTAACTAAGGTTACCTGTGCTCATTATGAGTGCGTAACTAAGGTTACCTGTGCTCATTGTGAGTTAACTAAGGTTACCTGTGCTCATTGTAAGTGTGTAACTAAGGTTGCCTGTGCTCATTGTGAGTGTGTAACTAAGGTTGCCTGTGCTCATTGTGCTCATTGTGAGTGTGTAACTAAGGTTGCCTGCTCATTGTGAGTGTGTAACTACAGTAAGGTTGCCTGTGCTCATTGTGAGTGTGTAACTAAGGTTACCTGTGTAACTAAGGTTACCTGTGCTCTGCTTTGCTCCTCTTTCCCCAAGGAACAGCAACAGCATCTTCTAGTGGAGTTGTATGTGTCAGTAATCTAGTGATCAAAGAAGGGTTCTCATTGGTATTTATTTATGTTTGTACTGATAACTGTTACTGGTGGAGTTGTGAGTCTGGAGCATCGAACATGACTGTATTAACTGTGCTTGACAATATGGGTATAGATCACTGTAATAGCCAGTGCAATGTATGTATATTATACATTTTAAAACTACACCATAATGCAACTGTAAATGCAGCTCAAAAGTAGATGTGGTTGGTTAAGTCAGCTTTATTTATTGCAGTTGCTCAGTAGTAATGGTACTGATGCAAAGATGATGATGGTAAAGATTCCCATGTTCCTCATTCCTCCTCCAATAGGGGGCGGTAGAAGCAAAGGTTTGTGGCAATCTGATAGTGTTGGAGCTCTTCATCAAGCGCATGTAGAAATGAGTGACAGAGTTGACTTCAGTTCTAGATGTTAAAAGTATTACTGTGTTTTGACAATTTCAGTTCTCACTGCAAACAAAATTAAAGACTGCCCAAAAGACTTTCTTGTCAGAGTGTCATTAAAACTTTATTTAAGATGAAAATCACTGTACATTGAAGAAATGTGAAAAATGGCACAGGCAATGTTACGAGCTGTAGATTTACATGTCTGGCAAAACATCACACAACTAAACGGCAAAATAAAGAGTGGACCGACAGTGTCAGTCTAACAATCCTGGTAAGAGTTCATTTTCAACTGTTTATCTCTAATTTCTACATAAGGCAAGCACATGAAAACAGATCCATTACTTTCCTCTACCGAAGGCAAACATAAGAAGAGTTTAATATTGCATTACATTAGATAAGAATTGGTGTACTAAAATGGATGTGTGCCATGTTTCTGAGACGAATGACAGAGTGATTCTCAAGAAACAACTATCAACAAAGATTTTAGAGCTATTGCCAAGATAGAGATAAGTATTCAGTATTGAAAGAAATTTGTCAGAATTAATCTGTACATCACATTACATACACATCATTATAGAAAATGATTTTACGCCATTTCATTTTATTAAGAAAGCATAACTTTACTCATACTAATCTCCTATACAGCTTTATGTGGTATAATACAGCAGTTCTACTTTTCTACAGCCAGAGCTCTAAACGTCTACACACACACACACCAGTAATGCCCCTTCATCTTCAACAGTAATCATAAAGTACCAGTCTACTAACAAGAACACATCACAACATATGAACCACTTTACATATCTCTTTCTCCATCCATCTTTACACGATGTGAAATCTCAGTAGGTCTGCTGTATATGTGACCTATGCTCTTGCTCATTTGTACTCTGGGCTGTGTGATGAAAGAGGCTGTGTATTGCAGAGCGGTATAGTGTCTGACACCCAGAGAGAGCCTTCCAGAGCACGAGAGGGAGGCGGGGGGTGACCATCATCATCATTCGTCCTGATGCACAAACACGGCAGGAGAAGCCAAGCTAAGACGGACACAGAGCTGGCAAAGACATGCCGTAGCACAAGAAAGTTAAAGGTGCAGTGGGTAACCTAAACACTGTGTCTATTTACTATGCATTAGGCATTAGGTGAGTATTTCAATTGCTTGAGTTTTCGATCGTTTTAAATGAATTGTTTGTGTAAGAAAAGTGGGATGGCTGGCTTCCTGTTATACGTGTGGTTCAGGGGACTGTGCTGTTTGTGGATACAAACCAGCTAAACATGGCCATGGAAAGGGACCGAGATGTAGTGTTTTCTATTTGATGTAACATCGCTTATTGTACTATAATTCTGATGGTTGTTATATAATGCACTTTAACAAAAATAAATAAGATAAATAAAGTATTTACATGGATTCAGACAGGTACTGGAGACATTACACACTTAGTGTGTGTGTGTGTGTGTGTGTGTGTGTGTGCGCGCGCGCGTCTCATTTAAATACCATACAAGAGGATCTGTCAGACTAAAGGGCATTGCCCAGCATAATGTGTGTGTGTGTGTGTGTGTGTGTGTGTGTGTGTGTGTGTGTGTGTGTGTGTGGGTGGTAGAGGACGGGCGGTATATGTTTGTATCTCAGGTGTGGTCACATGGCATTGACTGTTTGAGGGCTTAAGTTACATTCACATTTGCAGAAGGAGGTGGGTCAGTACTGTCCCCATCGCACACACACACACACGTACGCACATACACACACACACACACACACACATGCACGCACGCATGCACACACACACAGCTTTAGATGAAGGAAGGTGAGTCACTGGTCAATGTAGAAAGATGAACCACTTACACACACACACACACACACACACACTCTCTCTCTGTCTCATATACACACACACACTCCCTCTCTTTCTCTGTCTCATATACACACACACACACACACCCTTCAAGACCTGCAGCAGCCCCCAGTCCTCATCTCCACACACACACACACACACACACACACACACACCCTTCAGGACCTGCAGCAGCCTCCACACACACACACACACCCTTCAGGACCTGCAGCAGCCCCCCAACACACACACACACACACACACACCCTTCAGGACCTGCAGCATCCCCCACACACACACACACACCCTTCAGGACCTGCAGCAGCCCCCACACACACACACACACACCCTTCAGGACCTGCAGCAGCCCCCAGTCCTCATCTCCTTGTTGACGTATTCCTGCAGCTGGAACTTGGGCTCGTCCGGGTCCTTCATGCTCCGATGCTTCAGCTCCCTGCGTGGGCACGAGGAGACGGACAGAGGAGGAAGAGGAAGATGAGGAGGAGGAGGATGAGGAGGAGGAGTAGACAATGATGATGATGATGATGATGATGATGATGATGAGGAGGAGGAGTAGATGATGATGATGATGATGATGATGATGATAAGGAGTAGACGATGATGATGATGATGATGATGATGAGAAGGAGGAGACGATGATGATGATGATGATGATGATGATGATGAGAAGGAGTAGACGATGATGATGATGATGATGATGAGGAGGAGGAGTAGATGATGATGATGATGATGATGATGATGATGATGAGGAGGAGGAGTAGATGATGATGATGATGATGAGAAGGAGGAGGAGGAGTAGATGATGATAATGATGATGAAGAAAAGGAATACGATCATGATGATGGTGATGATGTTCATGATGATTCCATACCATGACACCATGATGATGATGATGATGATGACAACAATGGCGATGATGATGACGACAATGGCGATGATGATGACGACAATGGCGATGATGACGTTGATGATGATGTTGATGATGTTGATGATGATGATGTTGATGATGACAACAGTGATGATAAGGTGGGTGGAGGAAAGAGGAAGTAACAACAGAGAATTAAAAGTGGCGAGGCCGAGAGGTGAGGGGCAAGGTGAGCAAGATAACAGTGTGGAGATAACGGTGTCATCAGCCCGCCTCTGAGCACCCGCTGTCTTTATCTGTCTAAACAGGCCGGCACCTGCATGTTCTCCCCTAGAGCTGTGTGCTGTGTCTCCCCAGCAATGAATGCAATCTGCTGTTTAGCCGTCTAAACAAATATTGACACGCCTTAATAGTGTCTTGATGGTGATTTCTTTTAAAGTTCAAAAATAAAAATTCATTATCAGGCCAAAGATTTGTCTAACAAACCAAAGCATTATTCTACATCAGATTATACATGCTCTTTGAGCAGCTGCTGTGTACAGGTACAATTTAGATCATTAGATTAAAACACCATTACTGTCCTAAAGGACCTGCATTTGGGACCTCTACACAGACTCTACATGCCATGCCAGCTACTGTCTGTAGGTGGCACTCACTCACTTAGCGATGGCGGTGAACGCCAGCTCCACGTTCAGCCCAGACCGCGCGCTGGACTCCATGAAGGGCACACCGAACTCCTGCAGAGAGAAAAGCACAGGCCCGCACATATAAGCCAAAAGCACAGGCCCGCACATATAAGCCAAAAGCACAGGCCCGCACATATAAGCCAAAAGCACAGGCCCGCACATATAAGCCAAAAGCACACGCCCGCACATGTAAGCCAAAAGCACACGCCCGCACATGTAAGCCAAAAGCACACGCCCGCACATGTAAGCCAAAAGCACAGGCCCGCACATATAAGCCAAAAGCACAGGCCCGCACATGTAAGCCAAAAGCACACGTCCATTAAACATATAAGCCAAAAGCAAAGAGAGTATAGGCAAGGTAATATAAAAAAACAAATATATAGATAGATATAGTTTTTCTATAATTGTTTTGCACCATCACCATGACACTCACTCACACAGAGCACCTTACCTTACCTTACTATGCACAGAGAATCACAGGCTCAGTACCTGCCTCAGTCATTGCAAGCGCCTCTTGATTAATCAGCCACTATGTGGATACTGTTTTTAGAATTGATTTAGATTTTGTGTTATTTAGTCTATCTATCTATCTATCTATCTATCTATCTATCTATCTATCTGTCTCACACGTCCACACATATAAGGCAAAAGCACATGTCCACACATATAAGGCAAAAGTCCTGCATGTCTCAGACCACTGAGCCAATGCATAAACTCATGCATACAAATTACATAAATACAAAATGATAAATGAGTCACAATGTCAAATCACAAGGTCTAAATGTAGAATTATAAATGAATGAAGGGCTATCAGATGCAAATCTCATACGGAACAACTACGACAGACATAACCACACCTGCACCCTACTGAAACGGACGGTCATACCATGGTATCATGAAATCTGCAGACCGCCTGGACTGGACTGGACCATGCGTAGGGCCAGAGCGTTGTTTTAGAGCAACACTGGTAACAGTAAGAGATTGAGGCTTTTCATCTGTTGCTTTGTCTGAAACAAACCTAGCGGCTGTGCTTGGGCAACGGATCTGTCTGGAAAACGAGGCAGATATCTCTAATCTACAAGCTCAGGTGGGATACTGGAAAGCAGGAATCTGCAATCACTACTCTGAGAAATAAATCCAACTCTGTCTCTGTGTCTGAGCTATGAATAATTTGGCACCACTGACTAGTCAATACCACATTCTGTGCTTGCCCCAGGTCATTAAGCAGGACAGTGGTTTGCAGCACTGTTGAGGGGAGGCAGGAATGCAGATTCGGCTTGTGGGCTTCAAACGAATAGATCTAGTCACCTGCACGACCCTGCTTTATAACAGAGCACCTCACACAATGCAAACTTAGGCAGTGAAATGCCAACACATGGCCTTGAATCAGCACACGAGTATATCTCTGGGACTTGAGTTGTGTTTGTTTTCAGAGTTTATTTTTGTGTGTATTAAATTTTAATGCGCTGTAAGAAAGCTATTTGTTTTTCAATTTGCTCTTGAGTAGACCTGATGCCGAACCTCCCTGCGAGTGTGTCTCAGCCCCTCAGTAGGGACTCGTGAGCCGCGCGGAAAATGATTGGGGTTGTCTCGGCTTCTAAGAGTGACGTTACACGAGCTTCCAGCTGTGCAGAGGAGGCGCTCTGAACTCTCTTGTTGTCTGATCTGTTTTCATAACTGCACTAAGTCAGAACTAAAGACAGAGAGAGAGAGAGAGAGATACAACATGTGTCTGTGTGTGTATGTGGATACAGTATGTATGTGTGTGTGTGTGTGTGTGTGTGTGTGTGTGTGTGTGTGTGCATGTGTGTGTATGTGTGTGAGTGATTACAATTTAGAATTTTAACTCCTCCCTACCCTAATGTTTGTGTCACCACAAAGCCCCTGTAAGGATACACTCACATACAGACACACACAGACTTTTACTCAAGCACAAACAACCATCTAATGCAACCCATAACCTCAGAGATTAAAATAAGAAAATGAATACATTAATATACTACTTCCACGCCATAAATCTGACAACACCATTAACTCCGAAATTGCAGATGGGGCATTTCTATGGAGGAAATCAATAGCAATTTGGCTGGGTAAAAAGAAACAGAATACACACACACACACACACACACACACACACACACACACACTCACACACACACACACACACACACACACACACAAAAACACACACACACAAAAAACACACACACACAAAATATAAAGTGAATCAAGGACAGCATCTCTTAACCATGCATTGATTGGCAGTGCTTCAACAAAGAAAAACGGACCTCATCATCTATCAAAACTATGGCAGCAGAACAGCTGAAGTTGCTAACTCAATTATTTGGGGACTCAATGGCAAGTCAGCATTGCCATGCGTTGCTCAGCGTAGGGAAATGCGTGCAGGTCAGAGTGGTGCCATGCGTTGCTCAGCGTAGGAAGATGCGTGCAGGTCAGAGTGTGTGTGTGTGTATGTGTGTGTGTGTGTGTGTGTGTCTCTGTGTGCGTGCAGGTCAGAGTGGAACTTGCTCAGCGTAGGGAAATGTGTGCAGGTCAGAGTGTGTGTGTGTGTGTGTGTGTGTGTGTGTGTGTGTGTGTGTGTGTGTGTGCAGGTCAGTCACCTTGGCTAGTTTCTCTCCCTCCTCACGCTTGACCACCCGCTCCTGAGAGGAGTCCGCCTGCAGAGCAAAACAGATTAGACGTCACACACACACACACACACACACACACACACACACTCCAGCAAGTTCATTTAAACTTTACATTTGCAGCCTTTTCAATGGGCACTGTTTTCAACTCAGGACCACACATTTCTTTATAATAATAATAATAATAGTAATAATAATTTTTATTTATAACGCACTTTACATCAAATCAATGACCTCAAAGTGCTAGTTTATGATTTTGGACCCTTTGTCCTTGTCGTTTTGCTTCAGTTGCACAATGTGTGTTTACTGTATATAGCTAGGGGTCTGGTCACTGCTTTCAGAATTTGCCTCACATGACACACCCACAAAACTAGCCATTAGTAAAAAACAATCTGCCCCGCGCTGTTGACAGCAGGTACCGGTACAATTTATGGATGTCTGGAAAATCTTGTCAGAAAACATTCACTACTGCCTGATGGAAGGAGACATATTTGTTCAGATGTTTGTTTGTTATTTGTCTGAGTTTTCACCCAATATCATTCAAGCGTGTTATGCTGAGGCGAGTGACAACTTGACTTTACATTTTTACGGTAATGTGTTTCACACGAGGTTCCCACGTGCGTTTATAGACCCTTTCAAGAGAGTTCCATTCTCAGCATCATAGTTGGCCCCACAAGACTTCCGTTTTAACATTCCATATGTTATCTTAATGCAGAGGAAGTAGATTGGGAACCAAATAGAACGTTCAAGCATTGTTTTTGTTTTTATTGTTGAAAGGGTCTAGAGAAATTACATATACATGGATTTCTATGGAACGTCACGAAAACATGCGTGCAAGAGGCAGAAAGCACCATAGAACAGCATAGAGCAATGCAAAAGAGCAAAAGAATAAAATGAGTTTTTGTGCTGAAAACTGCACCAATTCGAAATCACGATGGTTAGAGAATGTTAAATATGTTCAATATCCCTAACGGAATGCATGTCTTCGCCAAAAATTACAAAATACGATGTTATATTAATAATGCAAATTAATGGCAAACTTTGAAATATAGTCTGAAATGAGATGTTATTATCATTGAGACAACAGGGGTATACAAAAAAATCTGATTGTAGCTTACAACAGCCGACTATTTAGGTTAAGTTTATAACTGTTGTGGACGGCCACCAAGCGTCTTCTGCCTCACGGCTGCGCGCGCATCTAGTTTTGTTGGTAAACGGGAAACCCGTGTATAGGACAGGAATAGATAAGATAAGAAGCTTTATTGTCATTGCACACAAGATACAATGACATTACTGTACATATGGATAAGAAATGTGTAATACAACACATCAAAACAAAACTAAGTTCTTAAAGTCTATTCAGAAGCAGAGACTCTTATCGTATGATTGACACTACAAAAAAAAAATAGCCACCTAGAACAGCTCTGTAAAATAATAAAATGCTACTATTTCTGCTATAGATAGATAGATAGATAGATAGATACTTTCATATTGATCCCCAAGGGGAAATACAAGCAAATTCAATTCCTGAGGAAATGAGCTGTTAAATTCAAGGTGGGCAAAAATCACCTGATTTTGTGGCAGTGAAGAGAGGGTACACTATGTAAGGAAGACTGTCTGCTGACACTGGCCAACTGCTGTGCTCACCTTGGGAGCTCGATCAACCCAAAGGAGCCAAAACACTTGGAACGTCTAGACGCTGCACTGCATACGAAAAGTATTCACAGCGCTTCACTTTTTCCACATTTTGTTGTTTCAAGTTGTAGAAGCATCTCAAGGACCATTGATAGAAGTAGGATGCACCAGAGCTCAATTACAAGCGTCATAACAAAGGGTGTGAATACCGGTACTTACTGTATGTAGAATAAATATTTCTTGTCTTTTTTGTGTCCAGCGAGTTTTCACATAGATCTCTGTTTCTCGAGGTCACTGAGAACTGAAAACAACTGCTGTCCTCACCTTGGGAGCTCGATCCACCAAAAGGAGCCAAAACATTTTGAATGTCTAGACAGTACATGCCCCCACAGTGTAGTGCAGTAGATGTCTGGCTGTAGCAACTCGAGCTAGGTAAAACCGTTTTTTTTTTTTACCAATAATACTCGGTGACCTTGAGAAACAGAGAGAGATCTATGTGAAAACTTGCTGGATTTCTCCTTTAAGACCAATCACTTCAGAATTAGATTATGGAGGTGGTTTGTCAATGTGTTCCTTTGTGGTTGTGCCCTAAATGAGTGAGACTGCCCAATGTCCATTTGAGCTTTGAGCTAAGTGAACTGCCTTTAAGGCACTGTGATATATGTCATGTTGAACAAATGACCATTCACACCAATGAAGGCTTATGAACTGAATAATGCTCTCTTATCAATGCAGTGGGAGCGCTGTCTCAGGCAGCTTGTACTCTGCAGAAAGGAATTGACTGTTTTTTTTTCTTTGTTTCCTGCCAAGTGGCTCTAAATCAGAAATATTTCCAATTCATGTTCCCCAAAGAGGTTATCAGATTTAGCTGCTTAAAGAAAATGTTCCTCAAATATTTCCTCTCCTCCTGTCTGGCAAGTCCCCATAGTCCCACGGGTCTCTGCGACTGCCTCGAGCGTCAGGAGTTCAAATCTCTCTGAGGTTTATTAGCACAGTGAAAGCTGGTTAGTTGCCTTGAGGGAGAAAGTTTATGATTTCTATTTTAAGAGAAGTCAACATGCTGAACTTGTATCGTGTGTGTGTGTGTGTGTGTGTGTGTGTGTGTGTGTGTGTGTCTGTGTGTGTGTGTGTCATTTACTCTACCTCCTCCACCCTGCACATCCCTTCATCTTCAAACTTTTAAACATCTTCAAACTTTCATTCATTACCAATTCAGTTCCAAATGTTTGGTTTTCATCTCGAACGTGTGAAAGTTGCCCCCCTGTACTCAGTCCCGGCTCTGTGTGTGTGTGTGTGTGTGTGTGTGTGTCATTGAAAGTTGCCCCCCTGTACTCCTCAGTCCCGGCTCTGTGTGTGTGTGTGTGTGTGTGTGTGTGTGTGTGCGTGTGTCATTGAAAGTTGCCCCCCTGTACTCCTCACACCCAGCTCTGTGTGTGTGGCCTCGCCAGGTGCCCCAGGATCACAGCAGGAGGTTTAGGTTCAGAGGGCTTCCACTACTGTGGAAATATACTCTCGGCTAATGAGCAAACTTGAATTTCCCCTGGGGATCAATAAAGTATCTATCTATCTATCTATCTATCTATCTATCTATCTATCTATCTATCAACAGCTTGATGCTTGTTGCTACGGCTATCTCCCAAGCCTTCTGCAGACAATCTCCCTAACCCTAAACAGCGGGTGGGGAAGGTTAGCCTTCAACAGCTCAGAGAAAACCTTCCGTCTTTATTGACCTTCAGCAGTTGGCCTGGGAGACATGCACACACACACACACACACACACACACACACACACACACACACACACACACACACACACAGCCCGTTGGCCTGGGAGACATGGCTGTCAGGTACATCTTGTGTTCTTTAACAGCGAGAGATCCCACTGCCTTACTGTAATTAGGAAACACTGTGCTGAGGAGATGGTGGGTAAATCATATTGATTCTATAGGCATATAAAATAAACATCTCCACTACACTCTCTCCACGTGTGGAGTTGCTTACGATGTGCAGAGTGGTATACAATTATATCAGATAAACAGAATGTGCCTTTAGAACATTGGATGAATGGTTGCTGAACATGGGCAATGTAGATATTGCATTAAAGATCATCCATTATATCTGTCTACGTCATTTACAACATTAACGATGAAAACAAGCACATTTTTAAGTGACTCCAAACTTTTGAACGGTAGTGTATATTATTCCAATGTATTCCTTGACAAGTTTTTACACAGCAGCACTTTGATGTCTCAATTAAGGTTGTTGTTTGTTCATTTAAGAAACCAGAGTTAAAGTATCTACTCATAACTACTTTCCTCAATTGAGGGCAGGCACAGCCAAGCAGGAGGAGCCATACTGGAGCATTTGGACCTTACTCCTACACCAGGGTACGGACCTACACATGAGATATTACATTAATACACAGGATTAGATGTTATACTGTAGTCCCTTGTGCTAAGCATGTGGAGCATTTGGACCTTACTCCTACACCAGGGTACGGACCTACACATGAGCTAAGGAGTAGGCTACAGATACAAAACTTTCCAGATGTGTTCATGTAAGAAACCAGACAGACCCTCTTCAATTCACCCGTTAACATGTTTGTTTTGGTTGCTTGAGTTCATTTGGTTTCATCTGATCTAATGAGATAGCTACCCGAGAGAAATATCACATCATAGTTTTTCCAAGTTCCCTTCGAGGCCAATACCAAACCAAGGAGATATGTTTGTTTTTTCCACAGATATTGGCTGATGTTTTTACCTCTCTCTGTCTGAAAGCCTGAAGAGCTAGTTTCTGATATTGCCTGATTATTCTGATATTATGGTATTGTCTTAATGTTTAATGTCTTGTAAAACAGCCTGGTATGTTTCATGTATCACACCCAGTTGCTGGAATCAGTGCAGTGTAGCTGTTTCGATCCTATCCCACCACGTCACTAGATCTCCATCCTAATGAAATAAACAGCCTCAATACAACTACATCGTAATTAAATAAACTGTAGGTTTCAATGAACAGTGTCACTAGAACTCTATCCTAATGAAATTAAAAGTGTCACTAAAACTCCATGCTAATGAAATATACAGCCTGAATACAACTCCATCCTAATGAAATGTGTGCAGTATGGACCAAGCCCTCTTTCCTCATAATACCAATGACCTTCCGGGATTAGTGCACTGACCTCTATAATTAAATATGCTTATATCTGGAACATAAGTTTGTCCAGCCCGCAGGCAGACATACAACCCTTCAGAAAGTGAAAGTCCTGCCATGTGTTCCTACTACCTGTGCACTTAATTGACCTTAAGCTGACCCACCTGGCTGAAGAATTGTGCTAATTTGGATCGGCAGATTTACTAAATGGTTGAAACAAATATTTGGCAGAACTTATACTTTCTGACCCTGGGAGAGATCCAACTCAAACCTGTTCATATATAGTCATGTCAGGGCATCCATGTGTTGACTTGCTACAGTGTGATGTTTTGAAAAATTTCCCTCTTTTTCAGGTGACAAAATGTGAAGTGAGAAACAACCTCTAAAAACACAGAACTACTGTAAAAGAGCCAGCACTGCACCTACAGCCAAACAAGAACTAACACACCTGTCTAAGGAGGTCAATATCATGGCAGGTGTTGCCGAACTAACACACCTGTCTGAGGTCAATATCATGGCAGGTGTTGCCGAACTAACACACCTGTCTAAGGTCAATATCATGGCAGGTGTTGCCGAACTAACACACCTGTCTAAGGTCAATATCATGGCAGGTGTTGCCGAACTAACACACCTGTCTAAGGTCAATATCATGGCAGATGTTGCCAAACTAACACACCTGTCTGAGGTCAATATCATGGCAGGGAGTGTTGCCGCGCTTCCAGTCAGTGTCATGACACCATTTGAGTCTTCAAATGCCACTGCTTTTAGACTTAGTCATTCTTTGTGATAAAAAAATAAAAATAAAAAAGAGTTGCTTTTGGTTTGAAATGCCATTGAGCACGGATGCACATTTCTCAGATCAAGCACAGCACAGGTTTTGACCCTCTGTGGCAGAACTTTTATAGAGAGGCTCTTCCCTTCTTTAGTTGTTTAGAACTTTTATAGAGAGGTTCTTCCCTTCTTTAGTTGTTTAGAACTTTTATAGAGGTTCTTCCCTTCTTTAGTTGTTTAGAACTTTTATAGAGGTTCTTCCCTTCTTTAGTTGTTTAGAACTTTTATAGAGGCTCTTCCCTTCTTTAGTTGTTTAGAACTTTTATAGAGGTTCTTCCCTTCTTTAGTTGTTTAGAACTTTTATAGAGGTTCTTCCCTTCTTTAGTTGTTTAGAACTTTTAGAGAGGTTCTTCCCTTCTTTAGTTGTTTAAATAAGGCCACCCTCTCACTACGGATATGGGCAATGATGTCATATAATACTGATATGTTCCCTTCATCGCTAATTAATTGGCTTAATTACCAGTATGAAAAGCAAAAGTGAAACGGTTAAATGACTGAAAAGAAACTAGGGCTGGATAAATTGTACAGACTTGTTTGCAAGCCAACCATGACACCTATTTACCATGAGACCTATTTACCATGAGACCTATTTACCATGGCACCTATTTACCATGAGACCTATTTACCATGGCACCTATTTACCATGAGACCTATTTACCATGAGACCTATTTACCATGGCTGAAGGTTATTGATGTAACTGCACACAGTAGCGACAGAACTCGTAATGATCTCACTTCACACATTCATGTTCCATGAGAGAGGCCATGAGAAGTGAGTGTGTCATGCGTCTGCGCTGCTAAACCTGCAGCAGTTCCGGTGCGATCCCGTCCTCCGTATGTCGCATGGGATGGCGAGCAGGGAGGTGATGATGCTGTTGGTCGAGGAGACAGGCGTGTGTTTTCCAGCAGGCCAATCGTGGAGGTGGGAAATGGGCTCCTTCTGAGCGCTACACTGCAGCTCTCTCTTATCCGCAGTCTTTGTCTTGACTAATCCAGGGATTAGAGTGAAATAATTAAGGTGTACAGAAAAGGATTCAAGATTACAGGCCAGGTTTAATCTCTTCTGTTCAACCTCCTATTTTAAAAAAAAAAAAAAGGTGCCTCCCCTGGAAGGTCTCTCGTTTTTATTTCCTCCACGATGTTGATCATAATTGTGTTTTGTTTTGCTCTCTGACAAACAGCGTCATTATTATGGCCATGTTATTTGCTGGTAAAGAGGCCGCATGCTGTCTGTGTTTGTTTGCTTGCCCATGCTGCAGTATCTCATTTTCATTGAAGAGAGGGAACATTGGAGTCTGAAACAGCCTTTGTTGCTGCTATCACCTCTTCATAAATACACAGGATGTGATATTGTATTATCGAAATTTTCCGATGCCTGTGGAAGTGGTGGTTTCCACCTTTCTGCTGTTGCTGAGCAAGCGAGGCACAACCTGTAAAAGCTTGCACATATATTAGGCAGCATTAAATCACATTTCCTCGGGAGCAGCTATAAATGTTTCATGAATCAAAAGAGCGGAGTGAATTTGTGATGAGCGCGGCACCACTCGACTCGACGACTCGAGGGTTCCAAGCCAGAGCAGGAAGTGTGGCAAGGGCTCTAATCAGGAAGTGATGAGAAGGAGAGGAGCGGAGAGAACGTCTGCGTCACCCAGCTAAAAAAGAAACGCTCAAAGACTCAATGCTTGGCTTTGTTCTAACACAGAGGCTGTGGAGGGGTGTGTGTGTGTGTGTGTGTGTGTGTGTGTGTGTGTGTGTGTGTGTGTGTGTGCGTGCGTGTGTGTGTGTGTGTGTGTGTGTGTGTGTGTGGGGGGGGGTGTTCTCCTCTCCAGGGCATCAGAACACAGCTCCTTCTTGCTGGTGTTCTTTTCCAAAATACTATATTTATTACACCAGATCAGATCAGCCCCCTGAACCCTCACACCAGATACTGTAGTTCCACAAAAACTTGGGCTGTATTGTTTTTAGGGAGTCCCTTTTAGTAATACATGTCATACCTCAGACATAATAACATAAATAAGCGACTCACACAAGACTGCACATACTTGTACTTGCCTTAACTCTAATGAGCTTCATGTTGGGAGAAAAGCTCATATTTGCTATCTGATCCTTTGGCCCAAATAACAAGACCAAAGGTGTGCCCTATGGTATGGTTGGACAGAGTGACCAGTGTCGGTGGTGTGAGTGTCGGTGTAGATGTGCTGCGCTTACCTCGTTCCCAATCAGAGTGACCAGTGTGGTGTCAGTGTCGGTGTAGATGTGCTGCGCTTACCTTGTTCCCAATCAGCATCACCACCACGTCCTTCTGGGCGTACTCATGGATCTCCGTCAGCCAGGCCTGTGGGAGAGATCACGCACAGGTGAGGTCAGTGAGATGGACAGGTGACTCACACACAGGTGAGGTCAGTGAGATGGACAGATGACTCACGCACAGGTGAGGTCAGTGAGATGGACAGGTGACTCACTCACAGGCCTGTGGGAGAGAACATAACACACACAGGTGAGGTCAGTTGGATGGACAGGTGACTCACACACAGGTGAGGCCAGTGGGATGGACAGGTGACTCACACGCAGGCTCACATCTGCTTTACTCTGTATGAAATTTTTGGATAAATAAAAATATTCTAAAAAAATGAATTTATTTGATTTATACTTTCTTTAACCAGGGCATTAATCACATTGTGTGAGACAAATGTATCTTTTCCAAGTGAGCCCTGGCCAAGAAACTTTTCCTGAAAAGGAAAAGAAAACATTCACCATAAAAAGCACAACGAAGCTCCAGAAAGGGAAAAAGCTCACGGTGATGACTTCCAACACATTTGATTGGTTTTGCGATGGGGCTGGTTAGTGGGGGATTCTCTCAGTGGGTGAAATACCTGGTGTCAACCCTGTGATCCATTTTTCTAAAGTTTTTGGCTAAATTCATATTTCAAAGGGGCCTGTGGCAGCTGACACCAAAGGGTTAAATAAAATCCTCTGTCAACGTGACGAGCTGGATTCTGGAAGTAGAGCACGGTACACGGTAGTGTTGTCAGCCTGGCAGCTGCATCCTGTCACAGTTGCACATACTGAACACATCTGCAGCACGGTCAAATTAAGACAAATCACTATGGAAGATGAGGAAAATAACAGGCTGTGCTGTGTGTTTTGGTCTGTTTGTGATTGAGGTTGACAGCATGCGTAATCATAGCTCCATGTCTGAGTCAGTGCATTTCTAAGTATACTTTGGCCTGCCCTGAAGCCTACTGTATGGCTTTCTCCTGTGTGATAAGCATACATCTAAAAAAAAACGTCAGACACATATGCACACTTGCGTGCATGTGTGTGTGTGTGTGTGTGTGTGTGTGTGTGTGTGTGTGAGAGAGAAAGAGAGACAGAGAGAAGGAGAGAGAGGGAGAGAGAGAGGGAGAGAGAGAGAGCGAGAGAGAGGGAGAGAGAAGAGAGTGCAGTTTTCCTGTCTGAAATCTGATTGGCATCTCAGGTAGTTCTGTTGCTGTGCAACTTCAATTTCCCATATGAAAGCCTCATCATCTGTGACAGTGCAGTGCTGTTGATGGAGACAGGGGGAGGGGCCACAATTGCCGAGGCCACAAGTAAACAAACGGCCGGCGCCGCCTGAGCCAAATGAAGCCCCAATGCACTAAAAGGCAGAGGGAGCCCATAATAAAGCTTTATTACAGTATTACAGGCAATCAGAGGCAGCCAGACAGAATCAACAATCAGGCCCCCGGTCAGGTACCCAGCACAGCACAGCACAGCACAGCACCGGCCTAATGCAGTTTCACAGCATCTTTAAAGCTGTGGTCAGTGGAGCTGTGTGTAATGTTGTCCAACCAGTGCACTACGTAGATATGGCCTCGTATCCCAAAACATACAGCTAGGCATCTTTACGGCTGTGGTCAGTGGAGCTGTGTTTAATGTTGTCCAACCAGTGCACTAGATATGGTCTCGTATCCCAAAACATATAGCTAAGCATCTTTACAGCTGTGGTCAGTGCAGTACGTAGATATGACCTCAGATATGGCCTCGTATCCCAAAACATATATCTAGGCATCTTTACAGCTGTGGTCAGTGCAGTACGTAGATATGGCCTCGTATCCCAAAACATATAGCTAGGGATCTTTACAGCTGTGGTCAGTGCAGTACGTAGATATGACCTCGTATCCCAAAACATATAGCTAGGCATCTTTACAGCTGTGGTCAGTGCAGTACGTAGATATGGCCTCGTATCCCAAAACATATAGCTAGGCATCTTTACAGCTGTGGTCAGTGGAGCTGTGTTTAATGTTGTCCAACCAGTGCACTAGATATGGTCTCGTATCCCAAAGCATATAGCTAGGCATCTTTACAGCTGTGGTCAGTGGAGCTGTGTGTAATGTCCTTGCATGCGTGCGGTCAGGGCAGGGCAGGATGGGAATCAATGCCACCCTCTCAGATGTATCCCTCTGAGCTGCCGCGTTGTGTTACGCCTGTTGTAATTACATCAGTTAACGAAATTATGCTCTTAACGAACCCAGCTCTGCATCAGATCAATACTATTGAAAGGGAGAGTAAACACGCACACTGAAAGTCAACATACACACAATCACACACAGAGAGAGATGATATACAAAAGTGCATGAAGACAGATGACACTAACACACACACACACACACACACACACACACACACACACACACACACACACACACACACACACACACACACACACACACACACAATGCTTTTCAGCAGGCACAAAGGACCAAAAACAAACAAAATTAGACAGCTTGTTTGTCAAACATAAATAATTCTTTATGGTTTTGTTGTAGAGAAGCCCCAGATGAATGCTAATTCTGTTTCCTGTAATCTATGTATCAATAGATTATTATGTGCTGTTTTTCATGATCACGACCCCTTTCACATCATGCAAAGTGGATGGTTTTGGTAAAAAAGGTAGTTTCTTTGCACAGGGTCCACTGAGAAGACACAACTGTTGTGTTTGCCAGAATGATGCAAACAGCAAACTGTGTACAGTGTAATACATTTTAATGAGCTTCACACCTCATGGTGTTTACAGAGCACAGTTTTTATGGGTAGGCTGTGACTGCATGGTGTCTGTATGAGGGTTTGTACATGTGTGTGTGTGTGTGTGAGGATGTGTACATGTGTGTGTGTGTGTGTGTTGTGCATGTGAAACCCTAATGGCTTTTGTCTGATTTAGATGCACTGCTGGGGGAAGACACATTCTTATGCTGAGCATGTACTGTATGTTTAGACGCTCACACACTATTAGTGTATAATAGGCTCTGTCAGACTGGCATGGTGTGATTGACAACTTAAAGGTCTAGTTCTTGTTTATGCATAGTGAAGTAGAAACTCGTTTAAAGGCCCATCGTGGCTCACACCATTGAAAAACAGACATTTCCTGTCCTTTTGTATTTGTGACATGTTGTGACTGCGCTGGCGTCAGTGAAAATTTGTTTTGTTTTCTTTATGTGTGAAATGAGAGCATGTGACAGAGAGAGAGAGAGCGAGAGAGAGAGAGAGAGAGAGAAAGAAAGAGAGAGAGAGAGAGAGAGAGAGAGAGACAAGCCATCTCTCTTTGTCCAAACCCAATTACACATGGCATTTAACAGCCATGCTCCTTCGTCTTGTATCCATGTAATGGGGTCAAAGGTGTCACATTTGATACACTTAGAGGAAAAGATGTGCTGGAATGTGTCATATGTCTCAATGTCTCGTCTCAATGTGTCATCTGTTTGCCAGACATGACGCATAGAGCCTGAATTAAACCACGAGACACATTTGGACACGAGTACTGAGCTCCAAGCTCCATTCAGTGCTACTGACGGGCTACATGACCTCTGTGTGTGTGCGTGTGTGTTTGTGTGTGTGTGTGTGTGTGTGTGTGTGTATGGGGGGGGGGTGTTCAGGGGCAAATAACAAACTAATAATTTTCTATTTTCATTTCCTAGTCCCGCCCCCCTTGGCTGCTGATGTCTCTCAGTATCCAATCAGTGGGCCGCGTTCCCCAGGGCACGCACAGTCAGGGCACGCACGCACGGTCAGGAAGAGGCAGGCCAAGGTTGCGTGGAGGTGTAGGAGTCAGGCCTTTGGTCTTAATTAACACAGCAGGGAGACTCTCATCAGACTCCATCAGTCATTATGTACAGAGAGAGAGAGATAAAGAGAGAGAGAGAGAGAGAGAGAAGAGAGAGAGAGTGAGGTCTCACAGCTTGTTTACAGAGCACCACATTTTTAATTACACAGTTTAAGATGAGCAGCCTAGTTGGAAAGGTTCTCAAATAAACCCTTGGAGAAGGGGAAGGCTTTACTGTGCTCTCTCTCTCACACACACACACACACACACTCACACACACACACACACACACACACACACACACACACACACACACACACACACACTTGAGGAATACCAAGAGCTTGCTCCACGGCTGACATGATGAAGGGCTTGTTTGGCGGCCCTTGCCGGCCGCTCCCCTCTTTTCTAAGCTTCACTCACTCCTTCCCTCTCTTCCTCCCTGCTTAAAAACACTAATGGCTCCAAGGTCAATATTTCTGCAGGACATACAGTATGTGTGTGTGTGTTTGTGTGTGTCTGTCTGTGTGTGTGTGTGTGTGTGTGTGTGTGTGTGTGTGTGTGTGTATGTGTGTGTGTGTGTGTGTGTGTGTGTGCGTCTGTCTATGTGTGTGTGTGTGTCTGTGTGTGTCTATTTTTATGTCTTTTTTGAGTCTGTAGTTTGCTGACCTTCTCTCTCTCTCTCTCACTCTCTCTCACACACACACACACACACACACAGAAAGAAAGACCCACACAAAGCTTTCAGGTGATCCATTCAGCAATTATCTACTCAGTCTTGTGTGGAAGAGTAAAGGCAGACATGAAGTCAATGCCCAACAGATAGAAGCAGCCCTCCTCCTCCTGTGGTCCAGACACATACATGCTGCCTATCACACAGAGTGGGAGAGAGCAGGCCATCCTACATACACTACCATGCTGGACTCAGTATATATTACATGTGTGTTATGAGCTGATTTCATTTCAAAATACTTCCCAATATTTCTTTTCATCTTGTCTATGATGTGTTGAGTTTGGCATTTAAGTATAAGTAAATTTAAGTATAAGTAAATAAAAGAGGGAAATTTGGTCTCTGCATTTATCCCACTCCGTGAATTAGTGAAACACACTCAGCACACAGTGAACAGAAGCACACACTAATCCCGACGCAGTGAGCTGCCTGCTACAGCGGCGCTCGGGGAGCAGTGAGGGGTTAGGTGCCTTGCTCATGGGTACTTCAGTCGTTCCTACTGGTCGGGGTTCAAACCGGCAACCCTCCGGTTACAAGTCCGAAGCGCTAACCAGTGGGCCACGACTGCTCCGTGTCCTTGCACTGCAGCTATTTCTATCTTGTATTCCAAAAAGCAGTGGTCACCTTGGTACCACGGCAACCAAGCCCTGGAGAGGTCTGTTTGAATTTATGCATGAGAGGGTCATTTCATCTGTCTGGAAAAGAGTTTCCCATTCATTGCCCGCTAGTAGCTATTTCAACACTGGCAACTGCAGTCATCTGATTTGAACACCTATCTAAGGAGCCCAGCACTAATGTTAACATTCAAATCAACAATTATGAGTTATACAGGATAACTTGTACTAAGTGCCTGCAGCTGTTCTTAAAACATTTATTCAACCAACCAACCAACAGGCGTTAAGAAACACAAGTACTTCACATGCAAGTAACCTGCTGATGTCTGTTTCAGCTTATTCATCAGGGAATTCTGGTCTGTTCAGTTGAGCAGAATCAATATGGATGCTCAGATTACACTGTAGTAGATTTAAAACTCATTAGAGAGTCAATGGTGGAATAACAGATAATGGTCATTACAGCAATAACCCAGTGGAATGGAACCAAGGAACCCCCCCCCACACACACACACACACACACACACACACACACCACACAATAGCTTTACATCACACACAAGACATGTTGCTCTGACTATGCACTCCCCCCGTCAGTTAAATCAGGGCGCTTGGCATCACCAGAATGATTGTGTGTATATATATTTATATATGACATCTTAACACTTTTACATCAGTACTATAGATGCACATAGTGTCACCAAGGACTCCCCCATCCCCCATCCATCCCTCCATGACTCCAGAGGCTGTGACGGGGCTGTGAGGCTGTGCATGAGGTTAATTCTGCCTTATGAGCCAGAACAGAGAGTCTGTGCATGAGGTTAATTCTGCCTTATGAGCCAGGACAGAGAGGCTGTGCATGAGGTTAATTCTGCCTTATGAGCCAGGACAGAGAGGCTGTGCCTTCAGCAGAGGCATCGCTCCTGGGCGGAGAGAGAGGCTGAGGCGCGTTGCCGCGCGGAGCTCCGAGCGCCGAGCGATCTGTCTGTGTTAGCGCCGTCTGCGCTGACAGCAGGTTGGCATTATATCAGACGAGCTGTAAGCGTCGAGAAAAGGTCTGTCACGCCGACGTGAGTCAAGACTCTGACGTCTCTCTGGAGGTCACTGGCTTTGTAAAAGGACTGCCGAGACCGCCAACGCATTCTGCTCTCAGTAAAGGTCCCTTATCTGGCTGCCGTTAAGGCCAGCACACCCTGCCTATCTCCAGTATGGCACTGTAATGAGAATTATAACCAATCACATATGAGCAGTGTCCACACGGAATAATAATCAGGCTCTGCTGAATGTCCAGTACAGGGTCCCACTGCCATTGGCTAGAATCGACACATTCTGAATGGCCATCAGTGTCAACAAAACCCCTCTGAAAGTGGTGCGGCTGTTATTGTGCTTCATGTTGCTGTCGTTGTGTAGTTTGTGGTGTTGATGTTGCCACTGTTTTGAGCGAGAGGGATATTTAAACCGAGAGATTTTATAGTGACCATTATAGTTCAGATAATGGGTTGGCTGAAGTTGCTCAGCGAAAGACATGCATGGAATGTGTTATCCCAAAGTCATGACGTCTTGCATTCCCAGTGAACAAAGGTACCATGTAACCATGACCTTTTTACAGTTCCCATTATAGTTATCGATGTCGGGGTGGACTGGCCTTCAGTTAGATAGATAGATAGATAGATAGATAGATAGATAGATAGATAGATAGTTTATTGATCCCCAAGGGGAAATTCAGTCTTCAGAAGGTAGAGCTCCTTTGTGAACTAGACCATGGATCTGCATATATTTGAGGAGTTTTAAGACTGTTCTGTGTTCTGTTTTGTGTCAGTGGAAACACACACACAGGTGCACCCATGTGTTTGGAACTACTGTAGTTACTGCAGTCTGGCTCACGGGTTTGTGTTCCCAGATGGCCTCGAGTGCCAGTGTGTTTGGCAAGGTCCGGCCCACGCTCCAGAACGCATCGCAGGGATCATGTAGTCACTGCACAGAGTAACTCCACCAGGAGCCGTGCCGCACCTCCATGTGTTCCCTACTGAGAGGGAGAACAGGTGGAGCTTTGGGTGGAGGTGGGCTAATTTCACCCTTACAAAAACACCCTTGCCAACGAGCCAAAGTACTGTAAGTGTCAAAACTGCAGTTTTTGAGGAATTCCTTGCAGTTCATATGCATAAATGCAGTGTTTTGGACAAGGAACTGCATTGCAACTACATTGTATTTCAGACAAACTGCAGAAGAACTGCCAGCTGTTTTTTGTAAGGACAGTGCTGCCATGGTGAATGCCCAAAACAGAAATAGAAACTGGGCATGAATTAGGTGAGGGGATGACTTAAGACCCAGGAGGCGCTGCAAATGTGTCACATCTGCTCCGGGACTTCTGTTTAGAACACCGTTTTAAGTATATCGGTGTCAACATGACCACCAGTCCTCCCTGCCTACGTCTGCATCTCAGAGGCATGTTTACATTTAGAGTCTAGAGCAGGGGTCAATGAGACCTCGTGGGGAGCCGTCATTGTCATGGTCATTATCATTTTTCTGCATGGGTATCAGAGTGATTATTTGATGGTATCATTTATGAGCAAACAAGTACAAATAATGTACTACTGTCATATACTGCTCTTTCTCTTTTGAAATACCCTACAGTGTACATCCATGTTAGTTTTTCCACTTGTTCCTTCCTGAGGATGGTTTGTATAGGTTTAATCAATTTATCATATCATAGAGACGATGTTTATTACACAACTAGACAACTGGATGTGAATATATTTCTTTCTAATCGTCCCTTCCTACCCAAAACATCTGGGGGGCTGTATGAAAGCTGCTGGCGGGCCTGATCTGGACCCCGGGCCTTATGTTTGACACCACTGCTCTAGAGAAAGATTTCCTCAATCCGAATCACTCTCAATTAAATTTCCTATTCACTTTATTTTTGGCACAACTAATTTCTGCATTCCTATCGCCAAGGCAACAGAGACCTATAACAGCTACACAAGTGGTTTTCTCTCTCTCTCTGATACACACACACACACACACACACACACACACACACACACACACACACACACACACACACACACACACACACACACACACAATTGCTGGTGCTTGGTGCTTTTCCAAAAGGTGCCTAAGGTGCCTAAAGTGTGTAGAGTCCATGACATGATGTGTGTGTGAGTGTGGAGGATGGATTTAGATTGGCAGTGGGACGGCGGCCTCAAATGACAAACAAGTCACATCCTGAAGGGAGTAGCATGATGACATGGACAGAAATGCGTCCTCTTCACATCAAGAATGAAATGCAAGGGTGCTGAGGAGGACAACAGGTAGAGAGGGAGAGAGAGGGGGAGAGGGAGAGAGAGAGGGGGGGAGAGGGGGGGAGAGAAGGAGAGAGAGGGAGAGAGAGGGGGGGGAGAAAGAGAGAGGATGGGGGGAGGGAGAGAGAGAGGGAGACGGGGAGAGAGGGGGAGAGGGAGAGAGAGGGAGAGAGAGAGAGGGGGGGAGGGAGAGAGAGAGGGAGAGATAAAGGGAGAGAGGGAGAGGGGGGAGGGAGAGTGGCAAAAAGAGTGTGAAGTACTAGATAGATAGATAGATAGATAGATAGATAGATACTTTAATGATCCCCAGAGGAAATTCAAGTACTCTAAGTAAAAGTGAAGCTTTACACACACAGCTTTGAAAGTGAAGCTTTACACAACATACACACACACACACACACACATACTGTACACACACACACACACACACACACACATATAAGCACACTCTCTCTCTCTCTCTCTCTCTCACTCACTCTCTCTCTCTCACACACACACACACACACACACACACATACACACACAAACGCGTTCAATCCGCTGTGACCAAAATGCTTTCTGCCTTCAATATCTGCTCATATGTTATGTATTCATGTGCCATGTGTTCATCCATGTGCGTTGACTTGAGATACACGAGGAGGCATACGTGTATTAATGTGTGTGTGCTTATGTATGTACAGTAGACTCATGTTAGTACAACGTGTATGTGTGCATGTGTGTATGTGTGTGTGTGTCTGTTTTTGGCCCTTCCAATTCTAACTCTGGACAGACTGTGGCCAAACATACGGCTGTCCAGTCCCCGAGCTCGGAGCGCAGCATGCTAGCTCACGGAACGGGTCATTTCTGCAGCCTTGGCAACAGCCCTCCGATGAGAACTCCGGAGCAGGAGAAAGAGGCTTCTCTACAAGGACACAGAATGCAAATCTGCGTCTTTATCTGAGTGAAGCGCTGAAGTTGGAGCCAAATTTGGCCACGCAGGAAGGAAGTAGAACTCTGTATACGTTGGCCCTGCTGTTGAGGAACACGGCAATCTTTCGGGCCATTAGCTTATTTGCTGTCCACCCCAGGGGCAGACAAGAGGACACATACAGTACCCTTCTCTTTTCTGTGTCTGCAATAACTCAGTCTGACATTGTTAGCCTAGCTTGGCATAATTCACTGGGAGTGGGTTAGACCAGTTAGCCTATAGCTAGCTTGTGGGACACTGACTTGAGGGCATCTGTGGATGAGTTTGCATGGCAACTGTTAAAGGTGCAGTTTGCTATTCTATCCAAACACACAACAACACAAATTCAGTCGTAGTCAGTCTAGCTGTCCATCAATTTGAGTTTCGTTGGTTAGATCCATCCATTTTGTCTTTAGATTAAGGACCAAAAGATGCTGCAGTCATGGTGACGACTTATATTCTGGCAGGCAACGTCCCCTTAGTTCTGCAAGCCTGTGTGAGCCGAGAAAACTTTGCATGTGCTACGTGGTATGCAAGTAGTAGAAAAGTAGACAACAAAAATAGACAAACTGATGTACTGATGATAGGCTATGTTTTTCATGGCCTGTAACACACACACACACACACACACACACACACACACACACATTTTGGTTTTTCTTGGCCTGTAATACTGGTTTCGGCAGTTTGAATACAGTTTTGAACATCTCTCAGCCTCTGAGTGCGGTTGCTACTTTCTACTTGACTGAACTTTATGCTGGAGTGACGTACTGGGCACAACAAACCGATCAGATAAAAGATGCAGACGCCACCTCTACCTGTGTGTGTGCAGACGCCACCTCTACCTGTGTGGGGTGCAGACGCCACCTCTACCTGTGTGGGGTGCAGACGCCACCTCTACCTGTGTGGGGTGCAGACGCCACCTCTACCTGTGTGGGGTGCAGACGCCACCTCTACCTGTGTGCTGTGCAGACGCCACCTCTACCTGTGTGGGGTGCAGACGCCACCTCTACCTGTGTGGGGTGCAGACGCCACCTCTACCTGTGTGGG
>NC_055959.1:37083362-37093362 GCF_018492685.1 Alosa sapidissima | reverse complement strand
GGTGGAATCCATTGCACACACATTGCACAGGCCCTGCTGCCTCGGCCAGGCGGCAGTGAACATGACCTTAGTGACCGCCTTCTCCATGCCCAGGACAAGCACACACAACAGAGGGAATGAGTATTTAAAGGCCGTTAACACAGCACCTGAATTGGCAAGGAGTTGGAAGCCTCGGAGACCCAGAGGTCATTCTGCAATCCACAAAGATCTTTTTTCCCCTTTTAAAGCAACATGATGAAATGATTGGTTTTTACCCCTTGGCATCCATTTTCAAAGTAGTGGGTACAACCCCTCATAGTTTTTCAACATGAAGGATGAAGGGTTTCCTGAAAGACTATCGGACTGCTGTTTACGTTGGAATAAGACATTAAAGGACCACTCAGTTGAAATAAGACATTAAAGGACCACTCAGTGCGTCGAAAAGTAACAGAGAGGATAATGTTCCTGCATGCTACACCAAGGTTAGAGTGAAGAACTAGGGATTCTGGGCATGTAGTGATGCCATTCTCCTTTTTTATAAGTGTAAGAAAAAATAGGAAAGGTTTTCTCTTCTTCGGATTGATACAGCAAAGTGCTTTATTCCAGTGTAAAATGGCAGAAAGGTTCACAAAAGTTCACAAAGGTTCAACCTATGCCTGCCCTCGGCATATTCTCTGGAGTTCTCTCTCCTTTGTCCTGTCTGGGTCAACTACTTTGTCCTGTCTCAATGAACTAACTAAAGTTACCAACTCAAGTCATTTTATGCTGGTCTCAATGCAAATTAATCTGGCTTCTACCCAGAAAGTCCTATGTATATGATAACTGAGTTAACCTCACACCTTTGGCTGGGATGGTTTTCAATGGCTTACCCCCAAAACCCATTCTATGATCGTCGGTGTTTAACACCTCACCTGCCATCAGAACATCATAACTCAGCGTCTCTCGAACTGTGGATCGCGACCCAATACTGGATCGCAGAGACATGCCAGGTGGGGCGTGAACTGACGTGAAAAACAGGAGGTTTTTTTATTTATTTTTTTATCTGTAGCCTGGGCCCAGGTAGCACCCGATGCGCAATGGACGCACTGTGTTATTCACAGGGAAGCGCTCGTGTCAAGGCAGCTTAGTTAGTCCCGACCTGAATGAGATTTTGAACGAGGTTGTGAGAGTGGTGAATTTCATCAAGACCCGGCCCTTAAAAGCGCGTCTATTCTCCACACTTTGCGAGGAGATGGGAGCTGACCAAAAGGCTGTACTGTTTCACAGCGAGGCAAGGTGGCTTTCCCGAGATAAAGTGCTGTCGCGCGTGTTTGAGGTCCGAGTCGCCTCTTCTTGGAGGAAGTGCGCATGTTTGAATCTGCAAGCACGTTCACTAATGAACATTTCTTGACAAAGCTGGCCTATCTTAGTGATATATTTGGAAAGCTTAATGAGTTAAATCTCCAGTTACAAGGCAAGACAAGCACTTACCTTACCTAGCAGATAAGATTACTGCATTCACCAAAAAACTTGAGGTATGGGACAGGCTCGCGACAGTATTAATGCCTTTGAGAATCTGAGTGAAATCGCTGAAACGTCTGATTCGGGAGCCACTCTTGTGATCCCATGTATTAAACAGTAGGCTACATCACATCCCTGCAAAGTTTATTTCAAAAATATTTCCAAACCAGCAGTGCTCAGTATGACTGGATTATAGATCCATTTAATGCAGCATGTTGGTATTTCATGGAATATATTGTACAATGCTGTACAATATTGGCCTATGCTTCCTAATATGTATAAGTATATATACTCTTTTGATCCCGTGAGGGAAATTAGGTGCCTTGCACAAGGGCACTTCAGCCGTGGCCTACCAGTCAGGGTTCGAACCGGCAACCCTCCGGTTACAAGTCCGAAGCGCTAACCAGTAGGCCACGGCTGCCCCCAATGTTGCTGGAAAACAGAAATATGTGTGTTTAATTTACAATGGCACATTATGTATTTATTTATTATTATATCTGCAGCACCAGCTGATTTTAACTCTGCTGAAGAGGATATATTTAGAACTTGTCATTATTTCAATAAATTTGACAATTTTAAGCTTGACCTACCACTTTCTTAGAGCGATGAGGGACAGGTGGGGCTCGAAAAGGCCCCCTTGATCAAAGTGGGGAATGAAAGAAAAGGTTTGAGAACCACTGTCATAACTTTATCTTGGTTGGAGAAATGATATCACTCATACAATTCAGCAGGATGAATTTCTTACAACAAGTCAGCTGCAATTTTCAGGTAAAAAATGCAACTTTCCCCTCCGGGCCCCCGGCTGGGCTCAGAGTGTCTTTGTGTGAGCAGCTTCGGTGCACTAGCGGCACTCAGAGTGTCTTTGTGTGAGCAGCTTCGGTGCACTAGCGGCACTCAGAGTGTCTTTGTGTGAGCAGCTTCGGTGCACTAGCGGCACTCCGAGTGTCTTTGTGTGAGCAGCTTCGGTGCACTAGCGGCACTCAGAGTGTCTTTGTGTGAGCAGCTTCGGTGCACTAGCGGCACTCAGAGTGTCTTTGTGTGAGCAGCTTCGGTGCACTAGCGGCACTCAGAGTGTTTTTGTGTGAGCAGCTTCGGTGCACTAGCGGCACTCAGAGTGTCTTTGTGTGAGCAGCTTCGGTGCACTAGCGGCACTCAGAGTGTCTTTGTGTGAGTACAGTAGCTTCGGTGCACTAGCGGCACTCAGAGTGTCTTTGTGTGAGTAGCTTCGGTGCACTAGCGGCACTCAGAGTGTCTTTGTGTGAGTAGCTTCGGTGCACTAGCGCAGTGTTTTTCAACCACTGTGCCGGGGCACACTAGTGTGCCGTGAGAGATCATCAGGTGTGCCGCAGAAAATTACCCAAATGTCACTCACTGGTCCAGAAAAGCAACTGTTGCATCAAAGAATTTATAACCACATGCTCTCATTGATTGTATGATTGCACTATTTGTGGTATGCAGGCATTGTACAACGGGGGCCCCATATCCAGTATTCACAGAATTATCACATATCCAGTTCATAACAACAATTAAATTATATATAGTCACCTACAAATGAAACAGAGGGCGCTTGTTTTATTGAGCAGGTCTTGCATAGAAGCCATAATAAGGCCATATCTGTGTATTATTTGAAATTTTAGGCTATGGTATGTTTATTTTTTCTTCACACAGGATGTTAGTGTGCCGTGGGACATTTTAAGTGTCAAAAGTGTGCCGTGGCACAAAAAAACACTGCACTAGCGGCACTTAGAGTGTTTTTGTGTGAGTAGCTTTGGTGCACTAGCGGCACTCAGAGTGCAGAACAATCCGGATTCTGATTCTGGGCGAGTTGCTGAACAGGTGCTCAGACGATACTTTCTTTCTCTCGACTGTCATCAACCGCGGAACAAATGTGTTCCAACCTGCCCATGTTCAGCCTAATTAGCCACTCTAATGGCTGCAGGCCGTTCCCATTAGTGTAAAATTATACATTGTGCTATTACTGTAAGTGAAGCGAATGAAAGTAGGTCTACATGATTTTAAAGGCACACATAAGTAGGCCATATTAACGGTCAGTCTAGAACATTAGCATCAAAAAACAGCAGAAGACACACACACACACATATACACACACACACAATCATACAGTATGTAGACACATATAGTGCAGTAGCACAACAAACAGCCTACACATGGGTGAAAAAACATTCTCCTGAGAAAAGAACAGTTGCATACTTTTTGCCATTCACTGTTTTTTTTCTGGCATTTAATTACTGGATGTCTAGTAACATCAGGCCCCATCCATCCATATTTCAATGAAACAGCATATGCTGCACATGCTGAACTGCTCCATGCTCCAGCACACACGCACAGCTGTGTTTAAGCCTTAAGCATGTGACCCACGAAGGCCCCAGCAGAGGATCATCATCACCAGCAACAGCTGTCCATGACGGAGCACTTAGGCCCAGCAACAGATGTGCACACAGCAGACCATGACACAGCACTTAGGCCCATAGGGCAGACTGAGCGCAGAGCAGACCATGACACAGCACTTAGGCCCATAGGGCAGACTGAGCGCAGAGCAGACCATGACACAGCACTTAGGCCCATAGGGCAGACTGAGCGCAGAGCAGACCATGACACAGCACTTAGGCCCATAGGGCAGACTGAGCGCAGCCGTTTGGAGCTCCTTACAGCCACAGGAGCACACAGGCTCTCTCCAGCAAAATGATATGAGTCTCCATTAGTTTTAAATGGAGGAGCACTTAGGGCCAATGATAGAAACGGATGTCTGGGGAGGTGTTTGGTGGGTCATAGTGCTACTTTCCTTTATAGCACTAAATGCCCTGGAGTGATGTATTGGCATGATGTTGATGATGTTGATGATGATGATGATGATGATGATGATTGAGTTGAAGCGAGTCAAGTTCTTATAGCACACACAGGATCCTCCTTGGTTCAGCCACGGAAGCATCGGTGGTCTTCTCGAGCTTTGACTGAAACATGAAAGTGTTGCTATACAGTGACACCATAGCTCTGCTACATACCAGCAGTGGCCTCCTCCACTCCAGACTAAAATATGATGAGAGAGAGAGAGAGAGAGGCAGAGAGAGAGAGAGAGGGAGAGTGAGAGAAAGGCACAGAGAGTCTTGGATATTTAGAAGTCTCAGACTGCATAGATGTGGTATTGCTCTACACAGCCTCTTTTGTAGAGAGAGAGAGACAGGGTCTTGGTCTCTGTAGATTGATTGGTCTGGTCTGGGCTGTGTTGCTGTAAGGCTCCCAAACACAGAGCTGGAGAGAGTGGCACAGGTGAAGCAAACTGACCTGACACTTTCACACGCTCCAACAGCATGTTCACTGGACATCACAGGACTCCCACACCAAGCCCAGAGGCTTCGAAATTAGAACTATAGCAGTCCATCTGGGGGTCAGTTGAGCGCTGGAACAAAGGGACCGAAATTGGATTTCTGGCTCAAAGAGGTAATAAAGGGCCAAGCCATTTTGCCAATTCATGTTCAACAAAATAGATTAATGAGTGTGAGAGTGTGTTTGTGTGTGTGTGTGTGTGTGTGTGTGTGTGTGTGTATAGGGACCAGCAATGAAGAAGCCACTGAAAGTGTTGAACACACTTTCACACATCATGCGTGCTGCTGAATGTGCAACTGTCTTGTTCCAAACGGTCCATTCTAGAGGAACAATCTGTCAGACATAGCAGGTACAGCCGACTGACCAGAACAAAAAGGGTGAAATGAACTTGTTTGATAAAGGGTCAGCATGAACCACTGACAGTACTGACGTCAGAAGAACTCTTCACTTGGACTAGCTCAGCAGTAAGACGGGTTGCTAGTTAAACTGGAGGAAAAAGAAAGCTCTTTCAGACTATTTCAAGCTCTTATACAATACAAAATATAGCTCTTAGCTGGGACTTCAAAGTTCATGTTGAACATGACTCGAGTAAAGGCATGATAAAGGTCACATGACCAGAGTGAGGACAGATGATCAGTAGCCCTTAAACATGTCCATTACAACTCCACAGTTTCAGGGAACAGCAAATAACTGACCCACAACGTCCTGCTGAAAATGTCAAAATACGACATCTACAAAAACAAACACGGACATCATCTGTGTGAAATGATTATGCTGTTGATGTTTTCTGAGCTTATTGTTTGAGTCCGTGCTGTAGGAGCTCAATCCACTGGACAGACAGGTCCATTCTCCTGCCAATGCGGAGATGGATGACCAGGCTGGAGTTTGGTGACATTGAGGAAAAGCCGAGCTCGCAGTGCCCTTGGCTTCACTCTCATCTCTGCCCATCCAAAACATAGTGCTAGTATGGACATCCAGATGCTGCCACTGAATAGAATAGAACACTGTCTGAAGAGAATAGAACAGTGAATAGAACGGAATAGAATAGAATACTGTATGAATAGAATGGAACAGAACAGTGAATGGAACAGAATAGAATAGAATACTGTATGAAAAGAATGGAACACTGTGTGAAAGATCTCTAGGGCTCTGAATACAATATAAAAGAACACTGTCTGAAAAGAATAGAATAGAATAGAGTAGAACACTGTATGAATAGAATAGAAAAGAATAGAATAGAATAGAATAGAATAGAATAGAATAGAATAGAATAGAACACAGTCTATGGACGAATACAACTTACCTGATGTGTTTAATCCTCTGACTCATGGTATTTTCATCGGCAAGGAAAGCCCAATTAAGACCTGTTGCTGGTATGCTTGTACCAAAGATTCTATAGTTAACTTATCAACCGTCTCTGCTTGTACAATCTAGTGTGACTGTGAATGAGCTAACGTCACTAGCGCGACTGATGGGTTTGTAGTCGTTTTAATTACGATCTTTCACAATGTTGTAATTCAATAGTTACGAAATAAACTGCAAATTGTCTTTCTATTCTACACACACTACACACACACACACACACACACACACACACACACACACACACACACACACACACACACACACACAGACACACACAGACAAATAACACACACCGACTCAAATGCTCAAACACACACATACACACACACACACACACACACAGATGCTCACACACACATACTGTACACACAGATGCTTGCACACACATACACACACACAGATGCTCGCACATAGTGCAGTATGTAGCATGCAGTAGCATGAAAAGTTTTGGGTTCAACACTTGAACACTGGCTTCAGTTCCAACACTGCTGAATGCAGCCACACTATATTCACAGTCTATGACAGAGACCAATAATATGACGGTGGCTTCAGGCTGACTGGACATACTCTAACATACTCTACAGGTCAAGCAGCCAGCTGGAATGGCTTCACAGTGACCCAGATGGTCAGCAGTCCTGTGTCCGGCCACGCAGGCTTACAGGCTGCCATCTGTGGCTGGGCAATGCGTGTGCATGTGTGTGTGTGTGTGTGTGTGTGTGTGAGTGAGTGTGTGCGTGTTTGTGTGTGTGTGGGAAAGACTGTGTGTATTGTGTGTGTTTGTTTGAGTGTTTGTGTGTGTGTGTGTGTGTGTGTGTGCAAGACTGTGTATTGTGTGTCTGTGTATGTGTGTGCGTGTGTTTGTGTGTGTGTGCAATACTGTGTGTATTGTGTGTGTGTGTGTTTGTATTTGTGTGTGCATGTAAGACTGTGTGCATTGTGTGTGTGTGTGTGTGTGTGTGTGTGTGTGTGTGTGTGTGTGTGTGTGTGTGTGTGTGTGCGTGTGTGTGTGTGTGTGTGTATGGGTGTGTGTGCAAGACTGTGTGCATTGTGTGTGTATGTGTGTGTGTGTGTGTGTGTCTGTTTATCTGTTGTGTTGTCTCTGGGTGTCTCAGGATCATTAATCAGCATTAGCCGTATTAACATTCATTAAGGTGCATTTGGACCAGGAGAGACGGACACCAAGACCAGAGATGCGTGTGTGCCCATGGGCATGTGCAATGCCCTGGCATTGGTGCTCTACACAGGGGGCGGCATGGCTGGGGGGAGGGGCTTGGTAGAACGGTGCATTATGGGAATGTTAAAGTTCTGCTACTGCCTGTTTATCACTACAGCTTTCCTTCTTTTCTTCTGTCCATCCCTCCATCTCTTTTTCTCTCTCTCTGTCTCTCCCTGTCTCTCTCTTGCTCTCTCTCCATGTCTCTCTGTCTCTCCATCTCATTCTATCTCTCTCTCTCTCTCCCTCCCTCCATCTCTCTCTCTCTCTGTCTCTCCCTCCATTTCATTCTCTCTCTCCCTCTCCCTCCCTCCCTCCATCTCTCTCTCTCTGTCTCTCCCTCCATTTCATTCTCTCTCTCCCGTTCTCTCTCTCTCTCCTCTATTGTCTGCTCCATTCATCACTAACATTGTGAGTCAGCTTTATTGGCTTTGCAACATCAAGGTCAGACAAGTGTTCTTGCAGGATGCACTAAAATGCCTGTGTGTTTGGGTTTGAGTGACAGGTCAGGAAAAAGTCCACCACGGTCAGCTGCACAGACAGCTTCAACAGACAGCCAGAGCGCTGATGTGAAATACTGTTAGACCAATGGCCTGCTGGGAAGCTCTGGACTGGTCATTTCATACAGTCTTCTTGTATTCCTGGGACAGTTCCATTTGGCACATTGGGCCTGATAATCTCACTGCCCAAGTGCTTTGCTCTGTGAACTGTCCACTACATTACTGCACCTCCTCTGTGTCCACTACATTACTGCACCTCCTCTGTGTCCAGTCCTCCTTAGCTCCACAGCACCTCCTCTGTGTCCAGTACATTACTGCACCTCCTCTGTGTCCACTACATTACTGCACCTCCTCTGTGTCCAGTCCTCCTTAGCTCCACAGCACCTCCTCTGTGTCCAGTACATTACTGCACCTCCTCTGTGTCCAGTACATTACTGCACCTCCTCTGTGTCCAGTACATTACTGCACCTCCTCTGTGTCCACTCCTTAGCTCCACAGCATCTGCATGGCTGTGTGCTTCCTGCTCTCAGACCGCTGACCACCACAGCCTGCTCTTTCCATACAGTTCACTGTTTCCAGACAGACAGTTTGTATGCAGCTTTTTTCTGTGCTTGAGTGTGTGTGTGTATGTGTGTGTGTGTGTGTGTGTGTGTGTGTGTGTGTGTGTGTGTGTGTGTGTGTGTGTGTGTGTGTGTGTAGTTATGATTATTCAGTGTATTCGTGGAGTGGTGCAGAGTGCACATTTGTGTGGTTTTCTGTCATGCCAAGCCAGCCGAGTCAAGAGACTCTTTCTCTGGTTCGTCTTTTGAAAAATCTGCGTCAGGCTGTTTTAAATCTGCTAAGCGAGACAGGCCCTATTCAGCTGTGCAGGTATAGTGGGAGTGCAGGCCTGTGGAGGCATCAGTCAGAGCTGATGGATTCCTCCAGTGAGCAGCATTCTGCTGTGCAGTGGGAAGCCTGTTCTGCATTTCCACCACCATGAGCTCCATGATTAATTCAAACAGCATGAGCTAAAGACTGATTGCTATTGGAATATAAATTTGTCATTTTATTGCGCTGAAAGGCCTGAGTCTCCCTCTCTCTCTCTCTTTCTTTCTTTCTCTCTCTCATGCTCTCTCTTGCGCTCTCTCTTTTAATCTAATTTACTTTTGTATTGACACTTTATTTATTGCAATATAAATAAAAAAAAACATTATCATAACAATATTTCTTTCCTAGAGGTCTGCATCCTTTATGAAATGTCTGTAAGGCTGTGAGGGATGTTTTATTATCCTATCTGAATATAAATGTTTTTGTTTAATAATATAATATAATATAATATAATATAATATAATACACTGTTTACATTCAATTATTCTAATATTGTTTTATATTTAATTATATTGTTTTATATTATATTATATTGCATTAGATTATAATATATTATATTGCTCTTGATTGAAGGCAAAGTCAAGAGCTGGGTAATCTTTGAGGGTGGGGAGGTACAACAGACTGCTCATAAGTTAATCACTTTTAATTAATATTCAAATGCAACCCAAGATGTCACCCTCCAACTGCTCACACTACATCCTTCCTAAATGCCAGACTTGACATGTGCACACACGTGCTTGGCTGAATGTAAAGTGGGCCGTGGATGCCACAGATAAACAATGCAGCAATGACTTCCTCACATCCTGTCCTGTGATCACTGCTGGCCAATTCAAGCTCCATTTGTTCTTGCAGTCTGTCTCTAAGCAGAGAAAGGAGACAGTGAGGGTCAGCGCGTTTTCGCGGGCATGCCTACGGGGATGTGTTTTTGCATAGCAATGACGGATAACACAAAAACAAGCCTAACATTGAAAATAAAAACTCATAAAGGCTCCGTGAATTACAGTGCAGCCTGCCAGAGGTCCTGAGTGCCTGAGCGGAATTGAAAACATGGCCGGTTACTACGGCAGTACCGGGTGATGCGCCAGCACGTCTCTGCTCTGGCAGGGTTTGGTTGTGACCTTAGTGGACCTGACCTGGGCTCATAAACACAGACCCTACAGGCGTCTACATTAGATGATCTTGGCCCATAAACACAGACCCTACAGGCGTCTACATTAGATGATCTTGG
>NC_055959.1:37068362-37078362 GCF_018492685.1 Alosa sapidissima | reverse complement strand
ATGGTAGCTGTCATGGGGTGTCCAAGGCAGTCTCTTTATAGAATGTCAGAACTGTCATAGTGACATAGTAGGATGAGAGCCAACATGGCAATTATTGATGATGGAATCATCAAACGTCATTCCATTAAATGTCAGCGGCTAAGACCTTATGACAGTATGTATGATATGCCTGGCGTTTGCAACAATTATGAGAGTCAGTCTTAGACTAAGATTTTATTGAGTGCTTGCGAGAAGACAACTGCCATTGCATTATTTAATGGATTAAGATGATGTACTGCATAGTCACAGAAATAAGCTGAAACTTATGTATGGAGTCTCTCTCTCTCTCTCTCTCTCACACACACACACACACACACACACACACCACACATCCAGTAGATTTGTAGAGCAGCAGAATTGGTATCTCATAGCCCGAAGGTGGTGTATATGATGCATGTGAAAATATGAACTTGCCAAATGCTTCCTTAATCCATATTTAATGTTGCTGTATGTGGTATGAGAGGAGTGTGAGTGCCAATGGCTAGCAATATAAAACTAAACGGCCTCAATGGCCTATTAATGTCACTGACTGCAGCATGCCCTAACCAAGTTCATTTATCTTGACTTCTCTTTAACCCCCCCCCCCTCCACCCCCCCTTTTTTCTGACAGGAACACTGAGGGTTTTCATTTCTCATCTCTCTCTCTCTCTCTCTCTTTCTTTCTCTCTGACCCCTCAGGCTATTTTATGGTTTCATTGCTGCCATGAGCTCTTCCATGCATCCAGCAATTCACACACACATCTTCTTTCCACTCCTCACACACACACATCTTCTTTCCACTCCTCACACACACACCTCCTTTCCTCCCCTCACACAGACACCTCCTCCTCTCTCCTCACACACACACCTCCTTTCCTCTCTTCACACAGATTCCTCCTTTCTCTCCTCTCCTCTCTCTTCTGTTGGAGTCAACTCCGTCCAAGCAGTCGGAAGATAAAAACAAATCAATTTTTTCCCTGACTACTACCGGTATGTGTTTTCCTTGTTAACCAGAGAATGCCATCTAAGACACACACACACACACACACACACACACACCACGCACACACACAGACACACACAGACACACACACACACAGAGTGTGTGCTTATGAGTGAATCGCCATTCTGTCAGTAGGCTATGTGTGCATTGCGCAACACAGGCACCCAAGCAAGCGCTCCTGCAGGTGTAAGCCACGGCTGCACCTTACCAACAGGCAACTCAACAACGAGAAACAGTTTCCAAGTTGACCTAACTTTCCAACTCTGCACAGTATCCCAGCAGCTGGAATAATGCTTATAGGCTGGTGTTAAAGCGCACACGATGTTTAAAGTCATACACAACGGTAAATTGGAACAAAACTAAAGGTAACTTTAGCCTTTATAGGGCTGTATAAAGTTGTCCAAATTATTAGGTCGTAATTAGGCGTTGTTGTTGTAAAGATATTGCATGTAGAGGTACTAAATTTTTAGTTGACTAATGCACGAACAAAACCAGGAAACGGACAAATATGATCAAGGCTTTGAATGTTTCCATTTGTGCACAAGGTGTCTGTAGATTGGTGTGCATAGCATTCATTCCTGCAGGCCTGTGGCCATGCATGCGCCCGTAAAATAGCATCTGAATTTGCGCCACTGACTTTAGACCAGGAGGTTCCTGGTCTGTGGCGGAATTGTTTTCTGAAACTGCAAAATATCAACAGGGACCGTTTGCGCCGGGACACGCCCACTCTTTTAGCTGAAACGCCCCCGTGGGCGCACATGTACCTGTGGAGGGAAAATTCCACTATGCGCTGACTGCAAAATAGGAAAGACAAAAGCGCGAGTATACAAAGTCAATTGCGCTGAAGTGCAAGATAGAGCCCTATGTGTGCTTAGTGAATCGCCATACTGTCAGTAGGCTGTGTGTGCTTACGAGTGTGAGTGCAGTGCAGTAATCCCCCAGAGAGGTGGGCCTGACATCTCTAAACCCATCCTGGTGTCGGAGAGCTCAGGCGTCGGCTGGTGATGCCTGAGGATCAGTAATTCACTCACGCAGCCATGACAGCTCTACGCTCATCCTGGCTGCTTTAAGGGCTCGATTCCACTTGATTTAGGAGCGGTGCGGAGCGGTGCGGTGCGGAGCGGTGCGGAGCGGAGCGGAGCGGAGCGGAGCGGAGCGGAGCGGAGCGGTGCGGTGCGGAGAGCCAGGGCCTACCTGGGGTCGAGGTAATCAAGAGATTCCCTCCAGCGCGCGGGAGAAATGAGCTGTTTTCCACGCTCCACCGAGCAGCTAATACAGATTAGCCTCATCTCGCATTGTGTTATCTCTGATGAATGTGTGTGTGTGTGTTTATGTTTGTGTGTGTGTGTGTGTGTGTGTGTGTGTGTGTGTGTGTGTGTATGTATGTGTGGTGTGTGTATGTATGTGTGGTGTGTGTGTGTGTATGTGTATGTGTGGTGTGTGTGTGTGTGTGTGTGTGTGTGTGTGTGTGTGTGTGTGTGGTGTGTGTGTGTGTATGTGTATGTGTATGTGTGGTGTGTGTGGTGTGTGTGTGTGTGTGTGTGGTGTGTGTGTGTGTGTGTGTGTGTGTGTGTGTGTGTGTGTGTGTGTGTGTGTGTGGTGTGTGTGTGTGTGTGTGTGGTGTGTGTGTGTGTGTGTGTGTGTGTGTGTGTGTGTGTGGTGTGTGTGTGTGTGTGTGTGTGTGTGTGTGTGTGTGTGTGTGTATGTGTGGTGTGTGTGTGTGTGGTGTGTGTGTGTGTGTGTGTGTGTGTGTGTGTGTGTGTGACTAATGGTCTTTAGGCTCAGAGAAGACAGAGCGCGTACTCTCCTCATGCTCCATGCTATCTGTGATTAAGCAGCTATTGACTGCTCCAGTCTGCAGCAAACGCAATACATACCTTTATAACTAACATAATATGTTAGTTTATGTTTATGTTTAGTTCTATGCCAAAGTATGACAATGATCTTCCAAAAACATTTTCATGCCTTATATGTAGTAAAAAGGCTGACTAATTGGACATATAACACTATACTGTAGGTGTGTGTGTGTGTGTGTGTGTGTGTGTGTGTGTGTCACTTTCACAGTTCACTGACACACAACGCCCATCACAGCAACCTTTCAGACTACAGACTACAGACAGCTACAGACAGTCATTATCGGCCACATCAACCTATCAGAGGGTTAGACAGTCACTGTGAACATTGTGATGTGAATGTGTTTATTTTCACATGACAGCTCTTCCATAGTAAAGGTACACGACTCAAATCATTCTCTAAACAGGATTCAGAATCATGTTCCAGAGGATGTGATGGAACTGACAGCAACGTTACATTTAGTTTCCAGGTCCTGTGCTGGCTGTGCGTAGTGCTCTTATTGAGATGCAGTGCTGATCCTACTGTGCATCATGGGGATGAGAGCCCATTTCAACAGGACAGGACAGGACAGGACAGGACAAAGAGGACACGCATCACAGACACACACTCGTCACAGGCCTGTCATCCACACTCTGGCCGTGCGCTGACCCACAGGCCTCTGAGAGACTGCTAATGAATGCTGCTATCAGCACCAGTGTCAAAACACAGTGTGTGTATGTGTGTGTGTATGTATGTATGCGTGTGTGTGTGTGTGTGTGTGTGTGTGTGTGTGTGTGTGTGTGCTAGTGACTGCTAATGAATGCTGCTATCAGCACCAGTGTCAAAACACAGTGGGACAAAACAACACACGGCACAGCAGAGCCACACACAACACAACAACATGAAACCAGGATGACACGCGGTGCAGTGAATATCCCAGCCAAGACCCCAGAGTCTGTTCTAATGCTGTATCTCACTATGGAAGCAAAAGCAAAAACAGACACCCAGTCTGGCAATGTTAGCTAAAGATAAAGATAAAAGTTAATGTAGGGATCCCATGTGAGTGCAATGGTAGCTATGTAAGGGATAATGGACGACACGGTGGTCTGTTCACAGAAGTTAATGCACGGTCGAGGTTGTAAAACGGACCCGACGCGAAGCGGAGGTTTAAACCTTGTAAGTGCATTAACTTCTGTGAACAGACCACCGTGGAGTCCATTATCCCACTTATTCCACTGTTGCCACTTGCGTTGTATTCATTTCCTGTTACACTTTAAACGTTTTAATCGCTAAAACTGTCTTGTTTTTAGAACTACTTTCTTCTGACACATATCAATTCATTTCTCAACTTGCAGGACAAACTGCTGTTACTAGTTCTAAATGGATGGTTGCTACGGCCAAAGGCCAGTCGTTAGTTCTATCTCTCCCGTTGTCAAGCGGGCGTATCCCAAGATTCTGATGAACTTTAGCTTTGAAACATCGCTATTTTACCTAGCCTGCTGTCATCTATCTAGCTAAAGGCCACCTCCGTCTCAATGTTACTATGTTCTGAACGTCTGCAATTCGGCGAATTAATACAAGTGTGATACGGCCAAAAAAATGGATCTACTTCATAGGTGTGCAAATAACATACGGTTAATGGTTGTTCTAAATTACGTAGGACAATGGGAAATTCAATCAAGCAGTGGAATAAAGAAAAACAAAGTTCATGTAGGGTGCCCATGTCAGTGCGATGCACTCTAAAGAGAAACTAAGTTCATGTAGGGTGCCCATGTCAGTGCGATGCACTCTAAAGAGAAACTAAGTTCATGTAGGGTGTCCATGTGAGTGCGATGCACTCTAAAGAGAAACTAAGTTCATGTAGGGTGCCCATGTCAGTGCGATGCACTCTAAAGAGAAACTAAGTTCATGTAGGGTGTCCATGTGAGTGCGATGCACTCCAAAAGCATTGTCTGAGGCAAAAGTTACACATGTGAGATTTAGTTTGGAAAAGAGACAGATGAAACACGCAGAGGTTCTTAAGAGACACAACCGGGCAGCCATAAGATCCAGTGTCCTTCCCTGGTCTTTGCTACACCCTTCCAGCCAACTATGCTTTTATATTAAAGATGCCCTGCCACATGTATTTCATTAATTTGTGGTAATGTCTGAAGTTCTACCATGGACTCTGTAACATTTTTTGTGGAAAACATGCTTTGGTTACGTTGTTTCAAGCCATTCTAGCGTGGTATTGAAAGCCTGCATGAAGACTCAGCTCGATTTGCGCCAGTTCTCATTAATATTCAACGAGCTAAGCTGCTTGACTCTGATTGGCTAACAGCTAGTAGGTTTCGTCCATAACATGACAGCCGTTATCAACTAATTTTAGCTTCATGGCATTAACTAGCTTGGCTAGCGAGTGCTAGCATTGTCCAAATGTGCATAAGTAAAACATGCTATGGCTAGCGAGTGCATTAAACCTATAACATAAGACTTTCTTGAGTTGACAGTTTTAGTTATGGACTGTACTGGTTGTAGACTGCCGCGATGGTAGCTGTTATCAACTAATTTTAGCTTCATGGCATGGACTTTGCTTGGCTAGCGAGTGCTAGCATTGTCCAAATGTGCACAAATAAAACCTGTTAGGCTAGCGGGTTCATTAAACCTGTATAACATAGCACTTCCTTGAGTTGATAATAACGTTTTACTTACGGGCACTGGTCATAGACTGCTGCGATGGTAGCCTACTGCTCCAGGCTTCAACAGCAACCTTTTTGCAAAGCCTGTAGCATTGTTCCAAAAAATAAACTGAAGCCATTTGATCCTCAAGTCTGGGTTCTTGGGCAAAATGCATTGTTGAAGTTCTATTCGTGCATAGCGCACAAGTCAGTTGACATTCAGCCATTCTTGCATAGGCCTACTAAAACTGTCACAGAGCTAAGCAAATTTTGTAAGCACAGTCTCAACTGGGCGATCTCATGAATAGTAATGTGCACATCAATTCCACGTCAATCTGAAGAGCTTTTGCAATTGGCCTAATTTCTCTGCTTATTTCTTTTCAGTGGCTAGAGCTGACGGAGGAGGTAGCTGTTTTTCACATTCACGACATAGCACAAACACATATGGACCTATTATGTTAAAAAAATGGAAGTTTTTGTGTGGCAGGGCAGTTTTGTGTGGCAGGGCACCTTTAAAGTACAGTACATACTTTGGGGGGCTTTTTGGTATCTTATTTTGATAGGATAGTGAGAGACTGACAGGAAGTGAGTGGGGTATATGGTGCGGGCGCTGTATCCTGCTGCACTACAGTGTTAGTTGGAAAGGGGATTGTCGTATTTGCACAACCCCACTGACAAAACAACCAGCCAACCAACACAGGGGGAGAGGAACATCCTTGGTGCATATAAATGCCTAAACAAAGAGACGTCCTACCTGGATGTTGCTGAAGGAGGCTTTGTTGGTGACATCATACAGAAGCAAAAGAGCTGAGGAGACAGGAAGAAAAAGAGAGAATTACACACACACACACCTCTTATAATAATTACACACACACACACACACACACACACCTCTTATAATAATCACACACACACACACACACCTCTTATAATAATCACACACACACACACACACACACCTCTTATAATAATTACACACACACACACACACACACACCTCTTATAATAATCACACACACACACACACCTCTTATAATAATCACACACACACACACACACACACACCTCTTATAATAATTACACACACACACACACACACACCTCTTATAATAATCACACACACACACACACCTCTTATAATAATCACACACACACACACACACACACACCTCTTATAATAATTACACACACACACACCTCTTATAATAATCACACACACACACACACACACACACACCTCTTATAATAATCACACACACACACACACCTCTTATAATAATTACACACACACACACACACACACACACACCTCTTATAATAATCACACACACACACCTCTTATAATAATCACACACACATACACACCTCTTATAATAACACACACACACACACACCTCTTATAATAATTACACACACACACACACCTCTTATAATAATCACACACACACACACACACACACACACACACACACACACCTCTTATAATAATCACACACACACACACACACACACACACACACATCTCTTATAATAATCACACACACATACACACCTCTTATAATAATTACACACACACACACACACACACACACACACAAACACACACACACACACCTCTTATAATAATCACACACACACACAGGGCCAGATGTACTAACGCGTTTGCGCCCACTTCAGGCGTATTTGTTTCGCAACGTGCGTGTAAAATCATTGCGAGGTATGTACAAACAGGCCGCAATGATGTAAAAGCGCAAACTGCCTGTCGCGGGAGCTGAACATGGCTAATTGCGTTTTTTGTGTCATGCATATGCATTCATGGGAGGATCCAGGGGAAAGTGGGAGTTTAGCGTAAAAAGATGGGAGGGGAAGAGTAAAGAGCGCTTAATTATGTATTCTGCGGTATGTACAAAGACTGCTGCTGAAAGCGCACGTCTATTCTGCGCCTAAATACTTCCGCCTTGTAAAAGCAGGTGTTAGTCCAAATTGTAGTTCAATGCATCAATAAGAGAAGCTTTCAAAGACAACATAATCGCTATTTAGAGCACCAGTTTTGTAAGTATTTGTACTATCAAAAGCGACCTTAACTTTCGTTGGCCTTTCGAATGTCTTACTTTCACTTTCACGTCATTCACTTTCCTACTTGCTAGATTTGACCTTACATAGCCTATGTGCACAAGTAGTTTGAGTAAAACTACTGATCTTCATTATCTCCCTGCTTGTTGACATCTTATCATGTATGGTACAATTTCATGATTGCTAAACGTTGGATTCTTTTCAATTGCTTCAATTGCACTTGTATAGGCTCTGTCATTCAGTTGTGGATGTTCGTAAATTGCGTTTATGGGTGGAGAAAGGCAGAGAAAGGCGCAGTTTACACTGGTTTGATAAATACGACGGAAACATGGGTTTGACAGCGTTCGCAATCTGCGGTTTGTCCATGACGCTGATAACGCTATGTTCGCAAATGTACGTACATCTAATCACACACACACACACACACACCTCTTATAATAATCACACATACACACACACCTCTTATAATAACCACACAAACTTGACCTCTTATAATAATCACACACACACCTCTTATAATAATCACACACACACACACCTCTTATAATAATCACACACTTGACCTCTTATAATCACACACACACACACACACACACACACACACACACCTCTTATAATAATCACACACTTGACCTCTTATAATCATAATCACACACACACACACACACACACACACACACACACACACACACACACCTCTTATAATACAGTAATCACACACACAACTCGTATAATAATCACACACACTTGACCTCTTATAATCACGCACACACACATCTTATAATAATCACACACACACACACACACACATACCTCTTATAATAATCACACACACTTGACCTCTTATAATAATCACACACACACACACACACTTGAACTCTTCTAATAATCACACACACACTTGACCTCTAATAATAATCACACACACACACACACACACACACCTCTTATAATAATAATAATAATAATAATAATAATACATTTTATTTAAAGGCGCCTTTCTTGGCACTCAAGGACACCGTACATACAAATATAAAATATAAAAAAAAAACAAGCAAGAAAAGACAAAAACAGAAACAAAACAAACAAAAATAACATCATATGGAATAAGCAGTTTTAAAAAGATGTGTTTTGAGTTGTGATTTGAAATGGGGGAATGAATCAATGTTTCTATGTTGGGGTGGTAGTGAATTCCAGAGACGGGGAGCAGAGCAGAGCGGCTGAATGCTCCACATGGTGGTGAGACGGGCGGTGGGGACAGACAGGTGTGAATGCTCTGCTCCACATGGTGGTGAGACGGGCGGTGGGGACAGACAGGTGTGAATGCTCTGCTCCACATGGTGGTGAGACGGGCGGTGGGGACAGACAGGTGTGAATGCTCTGCTCCACATGGTGGTGAGACGGGCGGTGGGGACAGACAGGTGTGAATGCTCTGCTCCACATGGTGGTGAGACGGGCGGTGGGGACAGACAGGTGCATGGAGGAAGAGGATCTTAGAGAGCGGGAGGGAGTGGGAACATGGAGGAGATCAGACAAATATGGAGGGACGAGGTTGTGAATGGCCTTGAAAGTAAACAGGAGGACTTTAAATTGGATGCGGAACTGAACCGGGAGCCAGTGGAGCTGATGGAGGACGGGAGTGATGTGGTGAATGGAGGGGGTTCGAGTTATGATGCGGGCAGCTGAATTCTGGACTAGTTGAAGTTTATGGAGGGATTTGTGGGGGAGGCCGAAAAGGAGAGAGTTGCAGTAATCAAGGGAAGTGACGAGACTGTGGACAAGAATGGCAGCAGTGTGGGGGGTTAGGGAGGGGCGGAGGCGATTGATATTACGTAGGTGGAAGTAAGCAGACCGAGTGATATTATTGATGTGGGATTGAAAGGATAGTGTGCTGTCAAGGATGACACCCAGACTCTTAACCTGAGGGGAGGGTGAAACAGAGGAGTTATCAATAGAAAGAGAAAAGCTGTCTGTTTTGGATAGAGTGGACTTAGTACCAATGAGGAGGACCTCGGTTTTGTTACTGTTTAGTTTAAGGAAAGTTTTGGGTGAACCAGGTTTTTATTTCAGAGATGCAATCAGTAAGGGAGGTGGGTGGGAGAGTGGACGAAGGTTTGCTGGAGAGGTAGAGCTGGGTGTCATCTGCATAACAGTGGAAATTAATGTTGAATTTGCGAAAGATATTGCCGAGGGGAAGGAGGTAGATGATGAAGAGTAGAGGCCCCAGGACAGAGCCCTGGGGCACACCTGAAGTGACGGAGGAGGGGATGGATTTAAGGGACTTAAGTTGAATGAACTGAGTGCGGCCAGAGAGGTAGGATGTGAACCAGTTGAACGGAGTGTGGGTGATGCCAATGGAAGACAGCCTGTTGAGGAGGGTGGTGTGACAAATGGTATCAAAGGCTGCACTCAGGTC
>NC_055959.1:37058362-37060862 GCF_018492685.1 Alosa sapidissima | reverse complement strand
CACACACACACACACACACACACACAACCCCATGAGTCTTACAGTTCCCTTCAAACTCCCTTACACACACACACACACACACACACACACACACACACACACACACACACACACAACCCCATGAGTCTTACAGTTCCCTTCAAACTCCCTTACACACACACACACACACACACACACACACACACACACAACCCCATGAGTCTTACAGTTCCCTTCACACTCCCTTACACACACACACACACACACAGACACACACACACACACACACACACACACACACACACACACACACACACACACACAGACACACACACACACACAACCCCATGAGTCTTACAGTTCCCTTCACACTCCCTTACACACACACACACACACACACACACACACACACACACACACACACACACAACCCCATGAGTCTTACAGTTCCCTTCAAACTCCCTTACACACACACACACACACACACACACACACACACACACACACACACACACACACACACAACCCCATGAGTCTTACAGTTCCCTTCAAACTCCCTTACACACACACACACACACACACACACACACACACACACAACCCCATGAGTCTTACAGTTCCCTTCACACTCCCTTACACACACACACACACACACAGACACACACACACACACACACACACACACACACACACACACACACACACAGACACACACACACACACAACCCCATGAGTCTTACAGTTCCCTTCACACTCCCTTACACACACACACACACACACACACACACACACACACACACACACACACACACACACACAACCCCATGAGTCTTACAGTTCCCTTCAAACTCCCTTACACACACACACACACACACACACACACACACACACACACACACACACACACACACACACAACCCCATGAGTCTTACAGTTCCCTTCAAACTCCCTTACACACACACACACACACACACACACACACACACACAACCCCATGAGTCTTACAGTTCCCTTCAAACTCCCTTACACACACACACACACACACACACACAACCCCATGAGTCTTACAGTTCCCTTCAAACTCCCTTACACACACACACACACACACACACACACACACACACACAACCCCATGAGTCTTACAGTTCCCTTCAAACTCCCTTACACACACACACACACACACACACACACACACACAACCCCATGAGTCTTACAGTTCCCTTCAAACTCCCTTACACACACACACACACACACACACACACACACACAACCCCATGAGTCTTACAGTTCCCTTCAAACTCCCTTACACACACACACACACACACAGACACACACACACACACACACACACACACACACACACACACACACAGACACACACACACACACAACCCCATGAGTCTTACAGTTCCCTTCAAACTCCCTTACACACACACACACACACACACACACACACACACACACAACCCCATGAGTCTTACAGTTCCCTTCACACTCCCTTACACACACACACACACACACAGACACACACACACACACACACACACACACACACACACACACACACACACACACACACACAGACACACACACACACACAACCCCATGAGTCTTACAGTTCCCTTCACACTCCCTTACACACACACACACACACACACACACACACACACACACACACACACACACACAACCCCATGAGTCTTACAGTTCCCTTCAAACTCCCTTACACACACACACACACACACACACACACACACACACACACACACACACACACACACACACAACCCCATGAGTCTTACAGTTCCCTTCAAACTCCCTTACACACACACACACACACACACACACAACCCCATGAGTCTTACAGTTCCCTTCAAACTCCCTTACACACACACACACACACACACACACACACACACACAACCCCATGAGTCTTACAGTTCCCTTCAAACTCCCTTACACACACACACACACACACACACACACACACACACACACAACCCCATGAGTCTTACAGTTCCCTTCAAACTCCCTTACACACACACACACACACACACACACACACACACAACCCCATGAGTCTTACAGTTCCCTTCAAACTCCCTTACACACACACACACACACACACACACACACACACAACCCCATGAGTCTTACAGTTCCCTTCAAACTCCCTTACACACACACACACACACACACACACACACACACAACCCCATGAGTCTTACAGTTCCCTTCAAACTCCCTTACAGACACACACACACACACACACACACACACACAACCCCATGAGTCTTACAGTTCCCTTCAAACTCCCTTACACACACACACACACACACACACACACACACACACACACACACACACACACACACACACAACCCCATGAGTCTTACAGTTCCCTTCAAACTCCCTTACACACACACACACACACACACACACACACACACAACCCCATGAGTCTTACAGTTCCCTTCAAACTCCCTTACACACACACACACACACACACACACACACACAC
>NC_055959.1:37040862-37045862 GCF_018492685.1 Alosa sapidissima | reverse complement strand
GTGTGTGTGTGTATTACCGTGGGCGTCGCGGTAGTAGGCGTGAGTCACACTCCTAAAGCGCTCCTGGCCAGCAGTGTCCCAGATCTGTGGAAAGATAGACAAGAGTGAGTGTGTGTGTGTGTGTGTGTGTGTGCGTGTGAATCCAAATGAGCCCTCTGCTGACCGAACTATAGTGGCACAACAGCAGAAAGCCCCATGTCCCATGTGTTTCAGTCTGAACTGCAGCCTTATGACAGATCATATGGAATATTGAATACGGCAGCAGCAGCCTGTCTGGATTAATCCACAACACAGACACACACACACACACACACACACACACACACACTCACTAACACACACACACACACACACACACACACACACAAACACACACACTCACTAACACACACACACACTGTGCCCTCTGCACCCCATTATCATACTCAATTATGACTCCATGATAGCGTGCACTTTGAAGAGATTATGGAGCTTCATTAGCGACGCGCTTTGTAACCCCGCTATGAGCTGGGGCTCAGGACGAGCAGAGATGCTGAGCATGGCGCTAGGGAGGGGCACAGTCTGGGGGCAGTAATGGTGGGCAGAAGCTTGGGGGGGTGTGTGGGATGTGTTTGGGGTTGGGGAGAGGGGGCTATCAGTAATGGATGTGTTTGGGGTTGGGGAGAGGGGGCTATCAGTAATGGATGGCAGAGGCCTGTGCTGCCATCACTGGGCTCAGCTACAGGCCCCCTGTCCAGCACACAGGACTCAGAGATCAGAGGGGTGTACTGTACTAGAAAGCGAGGTTACTGGCTTACCCCGATAACTACCCCGATCTTGGTCATCTCATCTCTCTCTCTCTCTCTCTCTCTCTCTCTCTCTCTCTCTCACACTCACAGATGCACGCGCACATGCACACACACACACACACACACACACACACACACACACACACACACACACACACACACACACACTCAAACCTCTAAAACCAATTTCTCTTCCTTGCTGTCTTACCTCTCCTCTCCTCCTCTCCTCTTTCCTCCTCCTCTCCTCTCCTCCTTCATATCCACAACCTGCTCTGCTCACCTCTCCTGATGCCTTCTTCTTCAACCAGACCACTTCATCATCCTCTTCTTCACCCACACACATTCTTTGCACATTTACATGGTCTCTATTTCACCACTTCTCTCTGTCACATCCATTTTTTTTCTCTCTGAGTCCTCTCTCTCTCTCTCTCTCTCTCTCTCTCTCTCATCTTAGCCCTGTCCCATTTTATTCCCTGTACCCTTCTCTGTCAGTCTTTTCATGTCAGACTTTGTTAGTGCTCTACTTCCCTGTTGCTGCCACCACCCCCCTCTCTCTGAAGGCTGCTTTGATGTATTTATTTTCTTGGGCAAACCAAATTCCCTTCCAGCACCAGTAATGAGCTTTGGTATTTACATGAGAACATCACTCTGATATGTGTAACACACACACACACACACACACACACACACACACACACACACACACACACACACACACACACACACACACACACACAAACCCACACAGAGCACACACAAAAGCACTCTTGGCCAATTAACCTGAATGAACACATCACACAGCAAATGCATCCATCAGCCCCACTAATTAACTCCATCACATAATTACAAGCAAGCCAGCATCCCCTCTCCCCTCCCCTCCTCTCCTCCCCTCTCCTCTCCCCTCCTCTCCTCTCCTCTCCCCTCCTCTCCTCTCCTCTCCCCTCCTCTCCCCTCCTCTCCGCTCCCCTCCCCTCTTCTCTGCTCCTCTCCCCTCCTCTCCGCTCCCCTCCCCTCTTCTCCCCTCCTCTCCTCTCCTCTCCCCTCCTCTCCCCTCCTCTTCTCTCCTCCTCTCCTCTCCCCTCCTCTCCTCTCCTCTCCTCTCCCCTCCTCTTCTCTCATCCTCTCCCCTCCTCTCCTCTCCTCTCCTCTCCCCTCCTCTCCTCTCCGCTCCTCTCCTCTCCTCTCCCCTCCTCTCCTCTCCGCTCCTCTCCTCTCCTCTCCTCTCTACACTCCCCTCTCCTCTCCTCTCCTCTCCTCTCCTCTCCCCTCCTCTCCTCTCCTCTCCTCTTCTCTCCTCTCCTCTCCTCTCCGCTCCTCTCCTCTCCCCTCCTCTCCTCTCCTCTCCCCTCCTCTTCTCTCCTCCTCTCCTCTCCCCTCCTCTCCTCTCCGCTCCTCTCCTCTCCCCTCCTCTCCTCTCCTCTCCCCTCCTCTCATCTCCTCTCCTCTCCTCTTCTCTCCTCTCCTCTCCTCTCCTCTCCTCTCCTCTCCTCTCCCCTCCTCTCCTCTCCTCTCCTCTCTACACTCCCCTCTCCTCTCCTCTCCCCTCCTCTCCTCTCCTCTCCTCTCTCCTCCTTTGCTCTCCCTCTCCCTCTCCTCCCCTCTCCTCTCCTCTCCTCTCCTCTCCTCTCTCCTCCTCTCCTCTCCTCTCCTCTCCTCTCCTCTCCCACATCGATTGTGTGTTTTGTGTTTCTATGTCTGTTTCTGTGTGTGCGTGTGTATATGTGTGTGTGTGTGTGTGTGTTTGTGTGTGTGTGTGTGTGTGTGTGTGTGTGTGTGTGTGTGCACACGTGCATACGTGTGTGTGTGTGTGTGTGTGTAGTAGGGTTGTAGAGTTCATTGCTGCGTAGTGATTAGCATGCTAGCACAGGCAGAGGGGCTCTGCAGTGTAGCGGGTTTAGCTTCACAGGAGGAATCCAAAGAGCACGGCTTACCTGCAGCTTCACTTTGACCCCGTCCATGTCAAGCACTTTATTCTGAAACCCAAGAGCAGAGGAAAAAAACACATTAGACTGGCAATCGAAAGAGAAGGAGAGAGAGAGAGAGAGAGAGAGAGAGAGAGAGAGAGAAAGAAAAGGAGAGAGAGACAGTGCTCTTCACTGTGATAAATATAAAGACATAAGAGATGCGTCTTTCCCTAGTTTTAAAAGATACTACCCAAACTTTGAAACCATCGGGCACACATGAACAACTGGCTATCCTCTCAGGTGAGGGACATTCAGCAGCAGATAGCAGCAAGATACATTCAAGTTCAAGTTCAAGTTTCACTTTATTTATCCCTAGAAAAGGAAATTTAGTGTGCAGCAGGGTGTCTAAAACACATACACAATAAAAGCACCAGCAGATGCCAACAACATTGACAGCACAGCACAGGACACACAACAACAGCACAGGACACACAAAAACAACGATGGAGACACTCCTTCCCCTAAAAAAAAGAAACAATGACCAAATCCAGTTGGACAGTACACAGGTACATCTGTCGTTATCAGCAAGGACAGAATAAATAAGTAAGTAAATAATCACATAATGTATAAAAGATACAAGAAATCTGATACAAGTGAATTCAGGTTCCTGATAGCCTCTCAGTAGAGGAAACCTAAAACGCCACCCAGAGGGAAGCCCAGCAGACTGTCTGAAGCTGAGAGACTCTAGCATAACTTCATTTTATTTTATTGCATTTATTTCTATTTCTATTCTTATCTCTATAGAGAATATACATAAGTATATTCTCCTGTTCTAAAGATATACTTAGAATTGACAGAGAGAGGGAGAGGGAGGAAGAGAGAGAGAGGGAGAGAGAGAAAGACAGAGCGAGAGGGAGAGAGAGTGGGAAAGACAGAGAGAAAGAGAGGGAGAGAGAGTGAGCGAGAGAGAGAGAGAAAGAGGGGGAGAGAGAGAGGGAGGGAGCATCTGTGTTTCGTATAAGCCATTATGGTGCCTGTCTGTCTACCTGTCTTTTAAGGCTAAAAGCACAAGACTATTGTTCACATGAAAGTGACCTTGAGAAGCTCAGCACAGCCTCTCTCTATCAACCCTCTTTGTGTGTGTGTGTGTGTGTGTGTGTGTGTTTTTGTGTCTGTGTGTGTATGCATGCGTGCATACGTGTGTGAGTGCATGTGTGTGTGTGTGTGTTTGTGTATGGGTGGGTGTGTGAGTATGTCTGTGTGTTTGAATAAATAAAAAAGGGCTATAGTGAAAAAAAAACCTCCAAGCCAAACGCAGCAGCTATTTCTGCACACGTCACATGCTGTATGATCTAGACTTTGCTAGCGCTATGTGTGTGGATAGGCAGCACATGTAGTAGATGTCTGCTTGCCAGTCAGAGCTACTACTAGAGACAGTGAGAGAGGGAGGAGAGGAGCGATGAGAATGAGATATGAGTAGATAGAGAGGAGTGGGGGGGAGGAGAGGAGTGAGGGATGAGATATGAGTAGATAGAGAGAATCTCTCTCTCTTGAATCCTCAATGAAAGACACTTTTACACAGTTGGTGTAAAATATCCATATTACGCCGCTAGCAGCAAAGGGTTGTGTATGGGGTTTGGGGACAATAAGGGTAAATAAAGGGTCATTTATCGGTCAGGTCCACACATGCTGGTGTGCTGGTCTCATTGGAGCTCCTCTAACTCCTCTAACCTGTCAGCTTTGGAGCTCCTCTAAGTGCTCCTCTAACCTGTCAGCTTTGACCTATGACCTGCGGTCACCAGGGAGACAGAGCAGGTAGTGGGAGATTAATAAAAAGCTGTCTATAATATGAAATAAAGACAAGGGGGAAGATGGAGTGGATGGGCAGAGGCAGAGAGAGAGAGAGAGAGAGAGAGAGAGAGAGAGAGAAGCAGAAATATATTTCTTGAGTAGACAGTGGGAGGGTCAGTCTGTTCCTCGGTGGGAACATGCTTACGCATGATGAGAGCCCCATCATGGCCGCCCTGACCTCCCCTCCCCTCTGCAGCACGGCCCCCTGGGTAATTTATAAACTTCAGCCGTGATGTATTCCACGTATGTATACGCTATTATGAGCGTGGAGATGGGAGGATAGAGAGTGAGAGAGAGATGGGGAGGGAGAGGGAGAGAGAGATGGAGGGTGAGGGAGAGAGAGATAGCTAGAGTGAAAGAGAGAGAACGAGAGAGAGGAAAGAGCATCTGAGATTCGTATTAGCCATGATGGTGCATCGTCAGGAGCATGTTGACACTTAGTTGCTAGGGGACAGAG
>NC_055959.1:37033362-37035862 GCF_018492685.1 Alosa sapidissima | reverse complement strand
GATAACAAACATATCTATTACACATAGAACTACAGTATATCTACGACTAGGTATGTATCTATCCTATACTGATATTGGATATCGGTCCAACAATGACTCAGCTGGATTGGGTATCGTGACAAGGTGGAGGTGCTCTACGGGGATAGTCTATTTAACTGTGCCATCCTTTTGCAGTGAGTCAGCAGACCGGCACATTTTACCAGATAATGAGCTAAGATAACATGGGTGGGGCTACTATATTATTGAAAGCAATGTTTATTTAACTCAGGTCTGATGTTGGCTGACACATAAAAGAACAATCCCAGTGTCCTTCACACAGTGACACGTACAGCTTAATAATCAAACAGTGGTGAAGGATCAGTACTTGCTATTGGCTGATAATCTATGATGTCACATATGGTACCATTGTAATCCTTGATCATCGAAACATAAGAGTTGAAAATCACCTATTTTTGTGTTATCTTGTTTGATCCAGGGATCTGATGCAAAACACATAATTTGCTTATGGTTGAAAGTAAAATGGCCGCCACAAGGTGTTTTTGTGACGGCTCCATTTCTGGTAGTGCTTACAGTGCCAAACTGTGCACCAAGTTTCATTTACATTTGAAATCACTTAGATTATACAGAATCAGCACTTGGTATCGGCTGACAACCAAAGCCCAGGTATCGGTTTTGGGACATAACAAGTCACATTGGTGCACCCCTGCTTAAGGGTCGTTCACATCAGGAACGATAACGTAAAAGATGACTAGAACTATAACGATGAACGATAACGTAAAAGATGACTATAACTATAACGATGAACGTTGAGTGCTTTTGCACACCTCCTTTGGACGGGTGCATTAGAGAAGGCCCACAGGGTCACCGACATCAAAAAAAGTAGCAAGCTGCCACACACTGTCTTCATTTGCAGTTAAAACTTTATATATTGCAACGTCAAAATTGCCTGATGATGGTCATCTGACAGAAACGTTGCAATATATAAAGTTTTTAACTGCAAATGAAGACAGTGTGCGGGACTTGCTACTTTTTTTAACTATAATGATAAAAGCATCCACACTGACCAACGATAAGGAACGTCTCTCCTGGTGTTGATGAATGAGATGGCAAAAATGTTATGGATTCTGATTGACTCTCAAAATCGCTCTTATCGTTATCGTTATATTTATGTAGTAATATTGTTATATTTATATAGTATCGTATAGTTAACGTTGTTGTCATTATCGCTCAGTATTGTATAGTTAATTTTCTTGGTGTGAATGGGCCCCCACCCTTTACATCAGATAACAAAAGTCTGACGACAAAAATATTGTGTTGTGCTGTTTCACACAAATTCCTTGAGGAGCCTAATCACACACACACTCTGCATGTAGCTTGTTTGTTGTGTGTCTCTTGTCTCCTCACACTCTCATGGGCCTGACTCACTGATGTTGACCAGCTGTGCGTCCACTCCAGTCCAGACAGGTGCGCTGGCCCCGACTCTCTCTTCTCGTAAACAGCGGGTGAAGCGGCGAGCGGTTCTTTGATTATGCTGATAGATCGGCCCAATTAGCAGGCTCAGAAGAGCAAGAGCCGCTCACTCAGGCTCAGGGCCTCTCAGAGACCTCAGCAAAATACCCTGGCACTCCAGCACACACACACACACACACACACACACACTCCAGCACATGCCAAACTCTATCTGGAATACCATCGGTCCTAGTAGTTTTGCTTGATAATGTATGTAACAATTACAAACACACACACACACACACAGAACATGCGAATGCACACATACACGGCTATATGGCACTTCAGCACATGTTAGCCTCTTTCTGAAATACCATCGGTGCTAATAGTTTTGCTTGATAATGTATGTAACAATTACTGTACACACACACACACACACACACACACACACACACAAACACACATACACAAACACACGGCTATACGGCACTCCAGCTGATGCCAAACTCTATCTGGGATACCATCGGTCCTAGTAGTTTTGTTTGATAATGTATGTAACATTAACACACACACACACACACACACACACACACACACACACGGCTACAGTATATGGCACTCCAGCAGATGGAAACTCTATCTGAAATACCATCAGTCCTAGTAGTTTTGCTTGATGATGTATGTAACATTAACACACACACACAGAGACTCATGTGTATTGTAGCGGACCACTACAGATTCTTCATAATGAAAATATTTGTATTCATCCAGTATTCACCAAAGATTCTAGAATAGAGCTCTGTTCTAGAATCTTTGGTATTCACTCTTCATACTAAGAGAAAGAGACGTGTTGGCACTCACACACAGAGACACACACACACAAACACACAGCTATACGGCACTCCAGCACATGCCAAACTGTATCTGGATAAAGGAATGCATGCCCACGGACACACACACACACACACACACACACACACACACACACACACACACACTCACACAGTCATGTGCACACAACTAACAAAGGCAAACAAAACAACAGAGCCAA
>NC_055959.1:37020862-37028362 GCF_018492685.1 Alosa sapidissima | reverse complement strand
CCAACATGGCTCCCCACTCATATGATACACAGCCTTGACATGGCTCCCCACTCATATGATAACACAAACGCAACATGGCTCCCCACTCATATGATAACACAAACCCAACATGGCTCCCCACTCATATGATAACACAAACCCAACATGGCTCCCCACTCATATGATACACAGCCTTGACATGGCTCCCCACTCATATGATAACACAAACCCAACATGGCTCCCCACTCATATGATAACACAAACGCAACATGGCTCCCCACTCATATGATACACAAACCCAACATGGCTCCCCACTCATATGATAACACAAACCCAACATGGCTCCCCACTCATATGATAACACAAACGCAACATGGCTCCCCACTCATATGATAACACAAACCCAACATGGCTCCCCACTCATATGATAACACAAACCCAACATGGCTCCCCACTCATATGATACACAGCCTTGACATGGCTCCCCACTCATATGATAACACAAACCCAACATGGCTCCCCACTCATATGATACACAGCCTTGACATGGCTCCCCACTCATATGATAACACAAACGCAACATGGCTCCCCACTCATATGATACACAGCCTTGACATGGCTCCCCACTCATATGATACACAGCCTTGACATGGCTCCCCACTCATATGATAACACAAACGCAACATGGCTCCCCACTCATATGATAACACAAACCCAACATGGCTCCCCACTCATATGATAACACAAACCCAACATGGCTCCCCACTCATATGATACACAGCCTTGACATGGCTCCCCACTCATATGATACACAGCCTTGACATGGCTCCCCACTCATATGATACACAGCCTTGACATGCTCTAAACCAGCGATCCTCACTATTTTTTTCACAAGAGCCCCACTAGAAGTGCAAAATCAAAAGGAGAGACACTTTTATGACAACATACTAAGTCACCGTTGCAAATGTGTATTTCTACATATAAATTGGACATCCCACAAAAAAGAAATAACACAGCCATACATTTTCATTTAAGACCAGATTTACTTTAACACTGGGATGAGCGGAAGCTGGCATGCGTGTCCTTGACTTTCTTCATGTTGTATTTGTAGTATTAGTATAGTAGCAGGTTTGATAATACCCCCTTTAGGAAGCACCATTAAGGCTTAATAACTTCCTTTCACCTTCATTATTTGGGTGAAGGGAGAAGTATAATTCAGACGTTTGCGTTTTTGTGGTGCAGTATTGTATGTTTAAGAAGCACATTTGAAAAAATGTATTGGCTGTGTTGCCACATAGCCTACAGTGGGTCCCATTTAGAAGTGGCCTCTTCATTTGCACTTTCCGTGATTCACGCAGCTGCGTTAAATGTAATGCAACTTATCGCCACGAGGTGGCAGTTTAAGTCCGCTGTAGCATTGCCGGTAAACAGGGCAGCGGATTTCATTCAAAGGCGTTTCAAGTGGGATACTTAAGCAGAACGAAACTAAAGATCACCTCGTTGAAGTCATACAGTAGACTAGGCTAAATCAGAGCCTACTTTTGTTTTTATCAAGGTGGGGCCAAAGATGATGGCCTTTGGCGAACAGTTTAGGCCTACTCAAAATGAGTAAAACCAAATTTGGCGAAATCTCGCCAAAGCTACCATGCGAGCCACCAATTATAGCTTGATGAGCCGCATGTGGCTCGCGAGCCGTGCAGTGAGTAACACTGCTCTAAACAGACACATGGAGTTTTGTCAGTTATAGGAGAGCCCATAGAAGACTAGAACACTGCTTTTGTTAATGGTGCATCTCTGACTAACAAACACCTGGGGCGGAGCCATTCTCAGTTGTACAGACACACACACACACACACACACACACACATACACACACACACACACACACATACACACACACACACACACACACACACACACGGGCAGACATACACCTCTACTGTGAGCATCAAATATTCATGGCCACTTTTCAAGGTTGGCCTTTCTGCTGCCATTATAGCTACAGGTGGCAGAGCAGTTTCATTAATTACACACAGACAGTTTCTCTCTCTCTCTGTCTTTCTCACACACATACACTGTCACATAAACACACACACACACACACACATACACACACACACACACACACACACACACACACACACACACACACACACACAAACCCACACACACACACACCCACACCCACACACACACACACACGCACACAGACACACACACACACACACACACACACACACACACACAGACGCACACCCACCCACACACACACACACACACACACACCAGCTGGACCCTGAGTGATGAGTTTGGGGCCTGGCAGGGAAGCCATCACTGTGTTGATGGGCCGTCAGAGAAAGAAAGAGAGAGAGAGAGAGAGAAGGAGAAGGAAATGAGAAGGAGAAAGAGAAAGATAGAGAGAGAGGAGAGAGAGGGAAAGAGAGAGAGGAGAGAGAAAGAGAAAGAGAGAAGGTCAGAAAGACAGAGAGACAGAAAGAAAGTGAGACAGAGAGAGAGAGAGAGAGAGAGAGAGAGAGAGAGAGAGAGAGAGAGAGAGAGGACTTTAAAGAGCACACAGTCACTCCTCACCATTCAGGTGGGTGATAAATACTATCTGGGTGCCAGGAAGCGCCATGATGACACCACCAGTTACCGTGACGAAGCTGCGAAAGGCAGTGACGGTGTCCCTGGTGCTGACAGCAGAGACCATGCTAATCTGGCTGACAGCAGAGACCATGCTAATCTGGCTGACAGCAGAGACCATGCTAATCTGGCTGACAGCAGAGACCATGCTAATCTGGCTGACAGCAGAGACCATGCTAATCTGGCTGACAGCAGAGACCATGCTAATCTGGCTGACCGATGTGCTGTCCGCCTCCCCATCCCTCTTCCTGAAGGGGACGCACCCAGCTCCTGTGGAGTGTCCAGCCTCACTGCTGGTGTACGTACTCAGCACCACTAGCCTGCTCATTATTGGACCTGTTGAAGGGTGTGTGTGTGTGTGTGTGTGTGTGTGTGTGTGTGTGGCAGAGATGGGAAGTAAAAGTACAAATACTTGGTTACTCTACTCAAGTAGGTTTTTTAGATATTTTTACTTTACTTTACTATTTATTTTTGAGGCGACTTTTTACTTTTACTCCTTACATTTTAACACAAATATTGGTACTTTCTACTCCTTACATTTTACGAAACTGGCTTGTTACTTTAGTTAAGTACTCCAATTTCAGTGGAGTTAGGCTACCGTTATTATTTTTCTCGTCATCAATAGCGGATGGGAATATACGTTGCACTTGACGCACCACTACAAGATGACTCGACAGATTTGGGCAGCATTAATTCGCGGCTAATCATTGCAGCTTGATGGCAGTAACGTTAACGTTAGCACGTAGGCTCCGAGGCATTCGGCCCCTGAAATGAGACACGCTCAATTAAATTTAGTCAAAAATGCCCTCCACCTCTCCTCGCCTTTGGTGCTTCCCTAACTTCTAGCTGCAGTGTAGCCTATATCCTTAGCAATAAGTAGATGCAGCTTGAACAGGGATGTAGTGGAGGCTAAACGCAAGTAGGGCTAGGCTGAACGCAGTTTTTCCACCTGAAATTTCAGAAATAGTTGATCAACCTCTTATTAGAGTTTATCCACCTCTCAAAAGAGTTTATTCACCAGTTTCAACTGTTAACATTTAAAAATCACACTGTATTATCCACAATAAAAATATTTACACTCATCAACACTCTATGAACCACTTAATGGTATTATATAAACATTGGACAATAACCTCATCCACACCATCATCAAACATGTTCTGAATGCCTTTTGTAAAAATCTGATAGGCCTACGGCATGGCACAGTCCACCTTACTGTGATCACAGAATTGTTTACCCACCTCTTATTTTACCACTACATTCCTGGTCTTGAAATATTCACAGGAATCCATAGGAATTAAATATTCATGTTGTTTAATCCAATATTAGTAGTCCATCTTATACACACCCATGAAGCCAACAAAGAAAATGCAAAAATAGAGACTTTTGTATAATTATTCCATTTTGTGTAGTCATTATCAGAACCTGACATGGCCTACAAATCCAAACAGTCTACAAGAAACCACAAAAATGCGTACTTTTATTGTCAGTATGCATTTTGGGTAACCAAAAATCCTATGGGGTGTTTCCATAGGGCATTACAAAACGCATGAGCACACCATGGGCAAATAATGGTCTAAAGTACTCATTTTTCATTCTACCGTATATTGATCTACTTTTGCACACAGCTTCGCAAGTCCTGGTGCTTGGGCTCAGTTGTGTCTCTAAAATCATATCAAGTGATCTAGAGAGCTGAAATGTGGTCAGTTCAGAGATGCTTGTTATCCAGCTGAAAGAAAAAAAACAATATTCTAGGCTCTGTGCCAGTGCTTCCTAAGAAACTACAGGATTTTACAGTAGCTTTCTAAAGATGTCCAGCATTTGATGATAGGCCAAAAGAACACACTGCCCTCTGAAGTAGGCAGTGCAATGTTGGGGGGGAAAGCCTAGAAATGGCCCAACAGGTTAAGGGGAAGATTTAAAAAGAGAGACTACTGTAGCACTCGTGCACTCTATTTGTGTGGTCCAGGTATCGTTGCATAAAAAATGGTTGTCATTCACAAAACTACTTTTACTTTTATACATTTCCAAGCCTGTACTTTGTTACTTTTACTTGAGTAAAGAAGTTAAATTAGTACTTCTACTTTTACCAGAGTATTTTTTAACAGGTATTTGTACTTCTACTTGAGTACGGGAAGTGAGTACTTTTGCCATCTCTGGTGTGTGGTGTGCGTGCGTGCGTGCGTACGTGGGTGCGTGTGTGTGGTGTGTGTGTGTGCGTGCGTGCGTTGGTGCGTGTGTGCATGTGTGTGTGCATGTGTGCGTGGGTGCGTGTGTGCATGTGTGTATGCAAGGGTGATTGTATGCTGTATTTTGGGGGCCAGGACAGTGAAGAGTGAGGAAGTCATAGGAGGGTGATGTTTGTGTGTGAAGTGATGGGCAAGTGTCAGATTCAAACTCTGGTCTGGGTGGCCAGGTGCCCATTGGGACCTAGGTCTGAATTGGGCCCATGGTCATCTGTGGTACAGATGCTGCAGCTTGCGTCACAGCGCCACCCTTAGAGGGGTAAGCAAACTGCACCGTCCTCACGAGTAAAGAAGTAAAGAATATATACTTACTTACTTACTCACACACATCACACTGTGAGGGAGAGATCAGTAAGAGCATACTGAATGTCTCTGCGGTACACATACACACTCACACACACATGCAAGCACACACACATTTAGTATAATTTGTATTTTAGTATATTCTACTGTCCTTATTGCTTAGTTGTGTTTTTTTTTATTTCCCCTTGGGGATCAATAAAGTATTATTCTATCTATCTATCTATCTATCTATCTATCTATCTATCTATCTATCTATCTATCTATCTATCTATGCATGAACACACTCTCTGTCTTTCTTTCTCACACACACACACAAACACTCTCACACACACATGCAAGCACACACACACACGTGCATTAACACACTCTCTGTCTCTCTCTCTCACACACACACACACACACACAAGACAGCAATCTGCAAGCTCTAGTCTTATTTAATATACTGGCCGGATATACACTGTTGCTATCATTCTTTGTAAGTGGCAGAATAGAAGCTGATTTGCTGCAGTTGAACACAGTGTTAAATATAATCCTCTGCAGATTGAAGTGGGTCATTGATTTTAGTGAACGTTATTGCTGTACTGACGTGCATGAAAACAACCTCTTTTTCCCTATGATGGAGCAGGCTAGTAACAAATAGCACACCATCATTCAGACTAATGGCAAATATCCTGAAATGAGGCAGCATTGATCTCTGTAATTATTTCTTTCCAAAGGTTCCACATGAATCTACGCTAGTAATAAAGTTTAATTTTCATTTTAAGCTGTTAAACGTGTCCTCAGAAACACTGTACATTCTTTAAAGACCTTCAAAGGTCTGTATAAGTGTGTGCATGCGTAAAAGTGTGTGTGTGTGTGTGTGTATTTATATGTGTGTGTGTGTGTGTGTGTGTGTGTGTGCGTGTGTGTGTGTGTGTGTGTATTTATATGTGTGTGTGTGTGTGTGTGTGTGTGTGTGTGTGTGTGTGTGTGTGTGTGTGTGTGTGTAAATGCCTCTCTGCTTTGACAGGATAGCACACAATAGCAGCTTATAAGAGCTGAGGTCAAATGTCAGTGTCACAAAGTGTCTGAGAGGCAGCAGGACTGTCCACTGTCTCCCTCGCTGCTCAGAGGTCAACACAAACACACACACACACAAACACACACACATACATAAATACACACACCACACATGCACACACAGGCACGCACACACACACACACACACACACACACACACACACACACACACACACACACACACACACACACACAAACACACCTTAAGTAAGCTAAAGTGTCCAGAGCTGTAAAGACATTCCCACAGGTCAACACTCCTTTAAAGAATGACAGCACTGACTAGTGTGGGGTCTGTGTTTTTGTTACACACATTTATGTGTGTGTGTGTGTGTGTGTGTGTGTGTTTGCATTGTGTGTGCATCTGTGACACAGGCAGGTGTAGGTGAGTCAGAAAATGCGAGCGAGCTGGAGCTACTTCTCCACCAGAACACTTTGGATCTTTTACAGCCATCGCCATTATTATTCCAGCACGAGCAGCTCCAGAGCTTCACTCTCTCCTCTCCTCTCCTCTCCTCTCCTCTCCTCTCCTCTCTCCTCTCCTCTCCTCTCCTCTCCTCTCTACACTCTCCTCTCCTCTCCTCTCCTCTCCTCTCCTCTCCTCTCCTCTCCTCGCTCCTCTTCTCTCCTCTCCTCTCCTCTCCTCGCTCCTCTTCTCTCCTCTCCTCTCCTCTCCTCTCCTCTCCTCTCCTCTCCTCTCCCCTCTCCTCTCCTCTCCTCTCCTCTCCTCGCTCCTCTTCACTCTCTCCTCTCCTCTCCTCTCCTCTCCTCGCTCCTCTTCTCTCCTCTCCTCTCCTCTCCTCTCCCCTCTCCTCTCCTCTCCTCTCCTCTTCTCTCCTCTCCTCTCCTCGCTCCTCTTCTCTCCTCTCCTCTCCTCTCCTCTCCCCTCTCCTCTCCTCTCCTCTCCTCTCCCTCTCCTCTCCTCTCCTCTCCCCTCCTCTCCTCTCCTCTCCTCGCTCCTCTCCTCTCCTCTCCTCTCCTCGCTCCTCTCCTGACTGCACAGCTAAACGTCTCTCTTTCTGAGACCATCAGGTCTAATCTCATCATGAGGCAATTTTACTGCTCTTACACAAAGAATATAGAACACAAAAACGTGCAGTACTGCTATATCAATATTCAATCTATACAACACAGAGACACTCAGTACTGCTATATCAATATTCAACTTGCACAGAGACACACAGTACTGCTATATCAATATTCAACTTGCACAGAGACACACAGTACTGCTATATCAATATTCAATCTATAGAACACAGAGACACACAGTACT
>NC_055959.1:37006327-37020849 GCF_018492685.1 Alosa sapidissima | reverse complement strand
CCTCTCCTCTCCTCGCTCCTCTCCTGACTGCACAGCTAAACGTCTCTCTTTCTGAGACCATCAGGTCTAATCTCACCATCATGAGGCAATTTTACTGCTCTTACACATAGAATATAGAACACAAAAACGTGCAGTACTGCTATATCAATATTCAATCTATACAACACAGAGACACTCAGTACTGCTATATCAATATTCAACTTGCACAGAGACACACAGTACTGCTATATCAATATTCAATCTATACAACACAGAGACACTCAGTACTGCTATATCAATATTCAACTTGCACAGAGACACACAGTACTGCTATATCAATATTCAACTTGCACAGAGACACACAGTACTGCTATATCAATATTCAACTTGCACAGAGACACACAGTACTGCTATATCAATATTCAATCTATACAACACAGAGACACTCAGTACTGCTATATCAATATTCAACTTGCACAGAGACACACAGTACTGCTATATCAATATTCAATCTATACAACACAGAGACACTCAGTACTGCTATATCAATATTCAATCTATACAACACAGAGACACTCAGTACTGCTATATCAATATTCAACTTGCACAGAGACACACAGTACTGCTATATCAATATTCAATCTATAGAACACAGAGACACTCAGTACTGCTATATCAATATTCAACTTGCACAGAGACACACAGTACTGCTATATCAATATTCAATCTATAGAACACAGAGACACACAGTACTGCTATATCAATATTCAATCTATAGAACACAGAGACACACAGTACTGCTATATCAATATTCAATCTATAGAACACAGAGACACTCAGTACTGCTATATCAATATTCAATCTATAGAACACAGAGACACACAGTACTGCTATATCAATATTCAATCTATAGAACACAGAGACACACAGTACTGCTATATCAATATTCAACTTGCACAGAGACACACAGTACTGCTATATCAATATTCAATCTATAGAACACAGAGACACACAGTACTGCTATATCAATATTCAATCTATAGAACACAGAGACACACAGTACTGCTATATCAATATTCAATCTATAGAACACAGAGACACACAGTACTGCTATATCAATATTCAACTTGCACAGAGACACACAGTACTGCTATATCAATATTCAATCTATAGAACACAGAGACACACAGTACTGCTATATCAATATTCAACTTGCACAGAGACACACAGTACTGCTATATCAATATTCAATCTATAGAACACAGAGACACACAGTACTGCTATATCAATATTCAACTTGCACAGAGACACACAGTACTGCTATATCAATATTCAATCTATAGAACACAGAGACACACAGTACTGCTATATCAATATTCAATCTATAGAACACAGAGACACACAGTACTGCTATATCAATATTCAATCTATAGAACACAGAGGCACACAGTACTGCTATATCAATATTCAATCTATAGAACACAGAGAAACACAGTACTGCTATATCAATATTCAATCTATAGAGCACAGAGACGCTATAACAATATCTATAGAACACAGAGACGCACAGTACTGCTATATCAATATTCAATCTGCACAGAGACGCACACACACACACAGAGCAGTGCACACATGGCTTAACTGTAGATGTGGATATGTAACAGAGATGACTCCTATTAAGATAACACCATTAATAATTGTAAGATATGGGAGCGACAGAGAAGGCTTCATGTGCAATCTGTAGTGAATCTCTCTCACTGTCTCTCTATCCCTCTTCTCTCTCTCTCTCTCCATCTCTCTCTCCCACTCTCTCTCTCTATCCCTTGTTCCCTGTGTCATTAGTCTTGCCAGCTGTTGGTTGTGAGGCTGGACTTCATTAATGAGTGTGTTCTGATGTCCCGTTGGTCTCTTTACTGTCCATATGTTCAGCTTTCTGCATCTGTTTTACACACACATGCACACACCCATGCACACACACACAAACATGCACACACAAACACACACACATGCACACACACACAAAGATGCACACAAAAACACACAAACACATACACACACACAAAGATGCACACACAAACACACACACACACACACATACATTTCCTCTTAAAAACAACAGCAGCATTTTGTAGCTGGTGCTATAGCTGGTGCTATTCCCTGTGATGTGTAGAGGGAGTAAAGTGGGGAATGGCCTGCTGCTGTAACAACCCAAGAGTGAGTTACCACTCACACACACACACACACACACACACACACACACACACACACACACACACACACACACACACACACACACTCACACACACACACAGCCTTACGGTGAACCACAGGATCCCTGTAATGTCATCTGTGACCTGATGTTGCTGCAGTGGTTGGTGAGGACTAGACTAGTGCCCTGAGAGGATGACCCGTCCAGTGCTGCCCTCGACTCCTCATCAGACCCAGCCCTGAGACACCTGTGGGCCAGGTGGAGGAGGAGGAGGAGGGGGAGGAGGAGGAGGAGGAGGAGGAGGAGGAGGAGGAGGAGGAGGAGGAGGAAGAGGAGGAGGAGGAGGAGGAAGATGAGGATAGGAGGAAGATGAGGAGGAGGAGGAGGAGGAGGAGGAGGGGGAGGAGGAGGAGGAGGAAGAGGAGGAGGAGGAGGAAGAAGAGGAGGAGGAGGAGGAAGATGAGGATAGGAGGAAGAGGAAGAAGAGGAGGAGGAAGAGGGGGAGGATGATGAGGAGGAAGAGGAGGATGAGAATGAGGAGGAGCAGGAGGAGCATGGGGCCCATCGATCTCTTCCTCTTGCTGACATAGAGGTCACACAGGGGTTACGTGGGTCGAATCTTTGCTCATCACTCTATGCGTCACTGCACACACACTGACCTCTGTGTGGCTAAAGACAAGTAAACACAGTTTATTCACCTCTGAATATTTTAGAAATAGAGTTTATCCACCTTATTAGAGTTTATCCACCAATTGCAACTTTTAACATTCAAAAATCACACTGTATTATCCACATTCACAATACTGTGTACACTCCTCAACACTCTAAGAACCATTTGATACCACTGGTATTGTTATAAACATTGGACAACAACCTCCACCATCATCAAACATGTTCTGAATGCCTTTTTTATGGCGCAGTCCACCTCACTGTGATCACAGAATTCATAGTTTACCCACCTCTTATGTTACCACTGCACTCCTGCTCACAGATGTACTGTAGGTGTTCCAAAATGTCTGCCTACAGGTCAGATGTGTGTTTCTAAAGTGAAGTGGTGATTCAGAAAGACAAAAGAAGATAGACTGCAAAAACTGCTTTTCTGATAAAAAAAAGTGTTATTAATCTCATCAAGATCAAATAAAATCTAGTTGCTATTGTTTTCAGTATAAAGAGACTTACCTAGCACTTCCTCCTAAAATCATTTGACTTCATTTAAAGCAACACCAAAGAGTTTTTTGTACTTTAAAATAATGTTTCCAAAATCGTTTCAGTGGTCAACTCGTAACAGGGTGAACGGCAATTCTGCATTCGCTTTGCGGCCCTCTATCGGCTATAATCGCACTATGTAAGTTTGCCAGATCGGGTAGCGGATCTGTAGTTCGATGGAATGAGACATAAGAAACTACAAATTTGACTTGCATCTGATGTCGCAATACATTGTACTTTTATAAGTCATGCAAAATATTCTACCATGCCTGTGGACATCGTTATTTGCAAAGCCAGTGCTGGATAAACAAATAGCGTGCGTGCGACAGAGGGAAAGTTCTTTGGTGTTGCTTTAATAAGAGTTTGACTTATTTCAAGACGTCTCATCATGAAAACAAGCAAATTTGGCTGCCAGTGCTTTAAGCAAATTTGTCTTAATAAAACTCCTTAAATTAAGTCAAACTCTTATTAAATGAAGTGAAAATTATCTTACAAGAAAGCACAGGTACAGTAAGTGTCTTTATACTAAAAACAATACCAAATAGATGTTTTGATCTTATTATAAGGTTAATAACACTTAATTTATACACAATAATTATTTTTTTTTGCAGTGCAAAGCAATATATGTTGATTACCGTATGTGAAATAGACTTTATTATTATAGTTGTACAACTGTCTAAGGTTTGTGAGGTGAACATGGTATTCTCCTGGGGTTGGGGGTTGTGCCTCATATGTGATAGCAGCTCCACTCAAGAGTATTTAAAGTAGCTGAAGAGGGAAGCAGGAGCTAAGCATCTGTTCAATGCATTGGCATGTAAACAAACATGATGAGGGAAGAGCCAGGAGCACATAACCACCAACAAAAACACAGAGGGCTCTATTTTGCACACCAGCGCAATTGACTTTGTATACTCGCGCTTTTGTCTTTCCTATTTTGCAGTCAGCGCATATTGGAATTTTCCCTCCACAGGTACATGTGCGCCCATGGGGCGTTTCAGCTAAAAGAGGGGGCGTGTTCCAGTGCAAACGGTCCCTGTTGATATTTTGCAGTTTCAGAAAACAATTCCGCCACAGAACCTCCTGGTCTAAAGTTAGTGGCGCGAATTCAGATGCTATTTTAAGGGCGCATGCATTTCCACAGGCCTGCAGAAATGAATGCTATGCACACTGATCTACAGACACCCTGTGCACAGATGGAAACATTCAAAGCCTTGATAATATTTGTCCGTTTCCCGGCTTTGTTCGTGCATTGGTCAACTAAAAATTTAGTAGCCTATATAGTACATGTACATCTACATGCAATATCTTTACAACAACAATGCCTAGTTACGACCTATTCATTTGGACAACTTTATACAGCCCTATAAAGGCTAAAGTTACCTTTAGTTTTGTTCCAATTTACCGTTGTGTATGGCTTTAAACATCGTGTGCGCTTTAACATCAGCCTATAAGCATTACTCCAGCTATGCTAAGGTTTTGACAAGCACCACAAATTTGCCTACCTTGTAGCCCATCTGAAATAACTCCAAAACTTTGCTATGTTCCCTCCATCCTTTCGTTGTTTTAAAAAAACGTTTTATATCCATGATGGCCTTGAAGTCTTGAGTTTGTGAATTTGCTTAAATAAGCTTATTATGTGCTGTTACCCAGCAACCATAGACAGTAAAAGAAAGCAGCAAGTAGCCTTGGCTACAATTTCTGTAGTTGCTGCGTCTATTCATTGTTATTCTCTCTTCTGCTCAAACAAAAGTTGTGCATTACGTTGATGATAACGTGTTTACAAACTCTACTTTACATAAAATAAATATTGTAAATAGCCCACTGTCATGCAGTTAATGGGATACTGTGCAGAGTTGGAAAGTTAGGTCAACTTGTTAAGTGTTTCTAGTTGCCTGTTGGTAAGGTACAGCCGCAGCTTACACCTGCAGGAGCGCTTGCTTGGGCGCCTGTGTTGCGAACACATTTCCATGAATCACGGATGTGTTGATGACATAAATTAGGAAATATTACAGGACTTAATGAGACGAACTGCATGCTGATTCCATTTAACCCAAATGCCCCAGCAGCAGCACAGGAGAGGAGAGCTGATCTGACAGATCTGCATTGTCTATAGTGAGGTAATGTTAGATTACATTGCAAAAATATCACCATGCATTCATAACCTTGTGATTCAGTGAGAGTGATCCCAAAACATCGGAAAGTGACATTTCTGTATTACATTTTGTCAAGAGGAAAAATCAATAGCAAACTGTTCACAACTGACTATAGCACTGTGAACCGTTCCTGGTTGCGTCTACAAATCCGCCATCATAATAGCAATCCGCTATGGAACAAGCGTGCCTGTTGTTAAAGGGAATGTGAGATGACGCTCTGATTGGTTTATTGCACGTTACGCCCAAACCACACCCATGAATAATGTAGCTGCTACAGACCACCCCATTTTAGATTTGCGTCGGGCGCAACAGTCAATATTCCGCCGGTAAAATAGAGACAGCGGCCAAAATCCGCCCCCAAAAAGCGATTTGCACAAAGTCAATTGTGTTAAAGTGCGAGATAGAGCCCAGAATATCATAATTCACAGGCAATGACCGGGAGAAAGGATGGACACAGGGATGATATAGAAGTAGTGTGTAAGAGAGAAAGAGAAAGAATGAAGAGATGGAGCAAGATATATAGATAGAGAGAGGGAGAGATAGAGGGAGAAAGAATGAAGAGATGGAGCAAGATATATAGATAGAGAGAGGGAGAGATAGAGGGAGAAAGAATGAAGAGATGGAGCAAGATATATAGATAGAGAGAGAGGGAGAGATAGAGGGAGAAAGAGAGATAAAGAATGAAGACAGAGTGATGAGAGGGAAAGGGAGAGTGAGAAAGAGATAGAGAGAAAGAAATGAGAGAGAAAGGGAGAGTGAGAGAAAGAGAGATAGAGAGAGAAAGGGAGAGAGAGAGAAAGGGAGAGTGAGAGGAAGGTTATTTGCTCTGTGGGGACACATGGATGTGATGAAAGTGCTTGAGGACACGACAGGCCGTGATGCTTTAATTCCTCTCTCTCGTACGCAGGCCGTGATGCTTTAATTCCTCTCTCTCGTACGCAGAATTCAGCACCTCTCTCTTCTCTCTTCTCTCTCACAGGGGATCTGCAGAACACATGGGTCTCAACACACAGGTCATCCCTCCATCCCCCTCTCTTTCCATCTATCCTCACACACAGGAGATTGACAGAGAGAGAGATACACTGCAAAACTGCGTATCAAGTGTTATTAATCTTACATTAAGATAAAAAAATCTAGTTTGTATTGTTTTTAGTATAAAGAGACTTACCTACTGCTTCACTGCTGAAAATCATTTGACTTAATTTAATAACAGTTTGACTTATTTGACTTATTCAAAAGGAACATTTTTAACCACTTGTCATGCTCACAATGAAATGTGGCCGCCAGTGCATTAAGCAAATTTGTCTTAAGACGCCTTGAAATGAATCAAACTCTTATTAAATTAACTCAAAATTATTTTAGGTGGGTACAGCTAGGTACAGTATGTGTCTCTTTAGTAAAAAACAATACCAACTAGATTTATCCTAATATAAGATTACAGTTTTTCTCAGTCGCTTTGGTGCTTTTTTCAGATCAGAATGAAAATTCTCATAACTATTAGTTCAACCTTCACAACATTTAGTCATTTGTGCACCATAGTAGCAATTTCTCCTTCCTCTGAACAAATTGCAAATACTTTTGAACATGTATCAGTTGCTTTCATACAATTCTCTGCTGTTTTTTAACATTATCATTTGCTTATGTCATGTCAGTCAAAATGAACTATACTTATGAATGCTGAATAGTCGTTCCCAATAAAACTAATAGTCTTCATTTCATTGCTTGAGTCATTACATACAAAATTGTTGAACTAGTTATCAAATTCTGTCACAGTGCTGTAGAATTGCAAAGAGCATACAGTAAAAATGTACGCATTCAGTGTCTTGTACTCACTTACTCACCTAACTACAGCGATGTGTAACTTTACTGTAGTTTTCAAATGGCTGTACAAGTACTGTATAGTGCTGTCTTGAGCATGTTCAGGTAGTGTCACCGAGTTCTGACCTTTTATTGCATTGGAAAACACTGAGAGAACTGTCATAATGAAAACATGACAAAGCCATTTGACTATCTTGTTCATAAACGATGGTGTCAAGACTTCTCATTTTGATGACACTGACAGTTTCATTGACATGAATACCTGCTTTTGAGGAATGGACTATCCATTTTGAGCAAGTGACGTGCTTTTGCAGGTCATCCACTAGGTTTTGCAGTTTGCACTAACTGTTTTGAGAATTGCACTAACTTCTGTGCAAATGTTAATAGTGATGTGAGAATAGCACCAAAGCGACTGAGAAAAACTGTAATAACACTTGGTTAGATTTTATTTCTTGCAGTGTATATACAGTATATATATATATATATATATATATATATATATATATATATATAGAGAGAGAGAGAGAGAGAGAGAGAGAGAGAGAGGAGAGAGAGAGAACACTGACCGGATGGATGGAGGACATGAAATGGAAGGAGAGTGTAGAGAGGAGAGGAGAGTGTAGAGAGGAGAGGAGAGCGGAACAGGCCACTTCAATGCAAATACAGGAGAACAGAGGACTACTGAGCAGGGGAAGGAGAGGGTTAAATTCATGGGCTTAATTGGTCCCTGGGTTTGCCACCATGAGCTCTCATGTTCCATCTCTGACGTTTGATGTGTGTAGGTTGCTGCCTTGTGACTACTGTATGTGCAGTCGCTCTCTACCTTTCTGCTGAATCCCTGTGCAGGCTTTCTCTACCTTTCTGTTGAATCCTTGTGCAGTCACTCTCTACCTTTCTGTTGAATCTCTGTGCAGGCGTTCTCTACCTTTCTGTTGAATCCTTGTGCAGGCACTCTATACCTTTCTGCTGAATCCTTGTGCAGTCACTCTCTACCTTTCTGTTGAATCTCTGCCTCTGCACTCAATTGGATAGACCTACTGTAAACAAAGGGAGCTACGTGAGCTGTAGGAAGAACACCCGAACAATCCTTCTTCTCCACAAATGCCTTAACATTATTTAGTGCTCGTTTTTTAAAGTTATTGCGCGGTCAATATCTTGTAGAACACTCGATAGCGAAATCTAAGACCACAAAAGACATAGGCCTAGCAGGGAAGGGCTATTCTGAATCAGAGTCAAAGACCAATCAGAGATTTCAAACAAACGAGGGAACAACATGTCACAATGTAAAAACACTGTTTTCACTTGATTACATGCAAAGAACTTGAATTTCCCCTGGGGATCAATAAAGTATCTATCTATCTATCTATCTATCTATCTATCTAAAACTGGAGTTTTTCCACATATCCACTTTGGCTGGAGTTTTCAGAAATAATACATTTCAGTGATAAAACCTCCGTTTTCATGTAAACGGGCCAAACCGCATGGAAATACACCGTTATATTTTTCCTACGTGTTTACGGGATGTTAAAAGCCATCTGTCTAGCTACTGCACTTGTAAACAAGATGATGTGTTAAACGAGGCTCTGTTGCTCATCTGTCCGTCATCGTACAAAGCCCAATCTGATTGGTCCGAACAGCTCTGGTTCGGGCATAGTTGCTCCACAACAGAACAAGTCCAGACCATACTTCCCGACCTCCAATGTTGTGGGCAGGGCTAAGTTTGGTTGTTTACAGGCTACAGTAGGACAGAGGTGCAGAAAGACTTCAAACAATAGAATTACTGGGAAATACTGTAAAATGTTTACCATTGGCTTAGATCAGTGTTTCTCGAAGTGTGGTCCGGGGACCACTGGTGCGAGTAAATGTGGTAAAAGTATAATATAGATGAGTTGTTTGCAATATTAATAATACCAACTTGTATGTAAATCCAAACAGTTCTGCAACACTGCCTATGTAAGCTACGCCAGTTGAAATCATATGAATCCTCTGACACAGTAAGCAAGGTGGCTCAGTGAGTAGGCCTACTGTGTAATATACTGTTGAAGTATATTTTTTAGCTAGGTGGTCCGTGATTTTTTTTATTGGTTAAGTGGTCCTTGATCTAAAAAAGTTTGAGAAACACTGGCTTAGAAAGGCTTAGCAGAAAAGGAAGAGAACACCAGTCACACTCATGCACACACACACACACACACACACACACACACACACACACACACACACACACACACACACACAATGATACACACACAGACACACCCATAGACACCATCCATAGACAGATACCCCCCCCCCCCCCCCCCCACACACACACACACACACACACACACACACACAATGATACACACACAGACACACCCATAGACACCATCCATAGACAGATACCCCCCCCCCCCCCACACACACACACACACACACATATCCACCTGCCTTCCACGCATTCTGCATATAAAGCACTCTCTCTCATTCATATTCAAACAAGCACATACATGCGCACTCATCAGAAAGCAGTTATTGCCTTGACTCCTTTTAGTCTCAGGTTTATCACCAGCACTCCAGATGGCGTTCACGCCGAACAACTGGATTACAAGCAGCATGTGAAAGGCACTTCAAACACACACACACACACACACCTTCAGACAAAAAACAAAACAAAAACAACACACACACAAATGTGTGAGAGAGAGAGAGAGAGAGAGAGAGAAATATGTATTACAATACACTTGTAGTACTCTATCCATAAAAAGCTCCTGAGCTGTTACCAAAGCAACAGTAGAATGTTCTAGACTGGATAAGCAGTGTCAGAATCCGCGGAAGCACTCGAGAGTTACCAAAGCAACAGTAGAAGGTTCTAGACTGGATAAGCAGTGTCAGAATCCGCGGAAGCACGCGAGGGCGAGATGAGCATCAGTAGGCTACAACACCTGCTCTCTGTCTCGCAATTACCTGCAATTACTGTAAACACTGTTTTTTCTCTCTTTCTCTATATAAAAACACACACACATCCCTCTCTCTCAACCCCCCCAACAATCACACTCTCTCTCTCTCTCAACCCCGCCAACAATCACTCTCTCTCTCTCTCTCTCTCTCTCTCTCTCTCTCTCACACACGCTCACGAGTAATTATGTGTCCTTTATATAAGCAACCAAATCCCCGGAGTAAAGCAGGAATTGATTAATTTCAATAATTAATGCGTAATGAGACATAGCACACTTGCATAACTGCACCTAAAACGGTCACCCATCGGAATGTATGAGGAGTCATAGCGGGGAAATAATTCGGATAATCTGGAGAATTCCCGGCCGGATGGTAACTTGTTGAGGCTGGGCTGAATACCGCAAGCTTCATCTTTTTTTTTGATCGGTAGGTATAGCTTAACGTTGGTCCAGGCAATGTTACAAATGCATGACTTAAAGAAGGTATAGCCTGCTTAGCAACAAACATTTCGGGGAACACGAACCTTAATCAAAACCTTAAGGTAGGCAATAAGGTATAACGATGTGGCGTTAAGTTAACAATTTCGGAAAACCTCACCCTAGAGTGAACGCGCAGTAACCGATATAAACCACAGGAACTACAAAAAGTGTTCCACGCCTGAGAGTACTCAACTGGACCCACCGCAGGAACCAACCCCTCCGCAGGAACCAGCCCCACCACAGGAACCAACCCCATTCATTTCCACCGACCTTTATGTCACACGGCAGGAGGGTACCCGGCCTATAGAGTGGAAAGAACAAATTTCTTCCCGAGGCGAGCGCTTGGTCTGTGCATGTTCATAGCGTGTGCTTCCTTGTGAGGACTCTGAGGCGAGCGCTTGGTCCGTGCCTGTTCATAGCGTGTGGCGAGCGCTTGGTCCGTGCATGTGCTTCCTTGTGAGGACTCTGAGGCAAGCGCTTGGTCCGTGCGTGTTCATAACGTGCGGCGAGTGCTTGGTCTGTGCATGTTCATAGCATGTGCTTCCTTGTGAGGACTCTGAGGCGAGCACTTGGTCCTGATGGCAATAATTTTATATGACCTTTTCTGGCCCCAGACTAGAGGCGTAGCCACATTTACATTGAGAGTGTATTCTCTCTCTCTTCCTTTGATCTATTCAATGCAGATGTAGGTGTGAAATGCTCCCCACTGCCTGGGCACCATTTGCTTCTACCATCTGTTCCACAAACTCCTTTGTTCTGTCTTTGGTTAGACAAAGACCCTAGGTTAAACTTTAGCTGAATTATATGTTTGTGTTATTGACTAAAAGACGAGCGAGCGCTTGGTCCGTGCGTATTCATAGCATGTGCTTCCTAGTGAGGACTCTGAGGCGAGCGTGAGAAGTCCCTGTGGAGCGGCGCTGTAAAGTGTGTTTGATAGAAGAGCGTAGAATTGAACAGGCCTGCGGTGCTGTGTATAGGTCAGAAAGACCACCCCATGGCTGTATTATCACCAGATCTGACCCTGTGTGTGTGTGTGCATAGGTGTGTGTGTGTTTGTGTGTGTGTGCATAGGTGTGTTTGTGTGTGTGTGTGTGTGTGTGTGTAGGTGTGCTTGTGTGGTTGTGCATAGGTGTGTGCGTTTGTGTGTGTGTGCATAGGTGTGGTGTGTGTGTTTGTGTATGCGTGCATAGGTGTGGTGTGTGTGTTTGTGTGTGCGTGCATAGGTGTGTGTGTTTGTGTGTGCGTGCATAGGTGTGTGTGTGTGTGTGTGTGTGTGTGTGTGTTTGTGCATAGGTGTGTGTGTTTGTGTGTGTGTGCTTGGCATAGGTCAAAGCCCACCTCATGGCTACTTTATCACCACCTGAGTCCCCACCTAAAGGTCACACACTAGGGAGGGACACTACCTACGGTATGTTTTGTGTGTGTGTGTGTGTGTGTGTGTGTGTGTGTATGTGTGTGTGTGTGTGTGTGTGTGTGTGTGTGTGTGTGTGTGTGTGTGTGTGTGTGTGTGTGTGTGTGTGTGTGTGTGTGTGTGTCTCTATGTGTGTGATTGTGTGTGTTATTGTGTGTGTGTGAGACTAAGTAAGATTCTGTACAAATGGAATTTCATAAAAGTTCACAGAGGCCTTTCTGTTCATAGTTGAAACCATTCTGTAGGTCACACAATACATCTCATTAACTTGTTTGTGCACTTGGACAAACACTGACTCTCTCGGGCGAGTTCTCTTCACGAAGTCACTGTTGTCAAGCGGCAGTATTGTTCCAACCGGCAAAAACACTCTGAAACTCCACACAACAAGACTTGGAAACACACTAAACAAATGCCATCCAAACACAATCCAAATGCCAAGGCAAAAAAAAAAAAAAAACCTGAACAAAAAAGCAATTCCAGCGTAATGACACTGAGGATAACACCTCTCCAATTCCAGCGTAATGACACTGAGGATGACACTGAGGATAACACCTCTCCAATTCCAGCGTAATGACACTGAGGAGAACACCTCTCCAATTCCAGCGTAATGACACTGAGGATGACACTGAGGATAACACCTCTCCAATTCCAGCGTAATGACACTGAGGAGAACACCTCTCCAATTCAATCTCTTATTCTGCATATCTCAACTCCACCCCCAGTGGAGAGGAAAGGCCTTGGTGTCTGTAGCAGCAATAACAGCACATGTGTTTTCCTTAATGGTGGAAACCCTGTAGCAGTAGCATCAGTATCATATATGTTTGCCTTAATGGCGGCAACTCTGAACGTCAGTAGCAGCAGCATCAGTAATATCAGTAGCAGCAGCAGCAGTAGTGTCATTAGCAGATGTGTTTTCCTTAATGTTGTGGAGCTGTGAGGCCCACCCATCGGCCTGCATCATTATGCACCACAGAAGGGCTGGGGTCGGTGGCATTCTGACCAACACACACACACACACACACACACACACACACACACACACACACACTCACATACACTCACACACACTCATACATCCACATGCACCATACTGTACACACACGAACGTGCACGCATGCACACACAGACACACACACACAGAGACACACACACACAGAGACACACACACACAGAGACACACACACACACACACACACACACACACAAGGCTTGCTTGAGGCTCCTGCTTCAAGGAATATATTTAATGAGCACACCAATCTCACAATTCCCAAAAAAATAACAACCAAAATAGAATAAAACACAATAGCAGAGAACAAACAAGCCTGTGGTGACAGCTTTGTGGCGGCCACTTCTGAGAACGGATAACTCCGGACAACGCACGTCTTAGAATATAGTAATTTATTAATTTACTTTTCGTCAAAATATAAACAAAAGCCTCTATCGCATTCATGCGGTTGAAAAATTGTTTGCCACTTCCACTCTACCTGGCCACAGGTGTCCCAGCCCTATAATAGCTATCAGTCAATCAGACGGCCAGACGTCACTATTAATTGGCCAGACACTTTTAACACGTAAAAATATGTACATTTAAACCATATTCATCATAATTATAAACCATATTTCATGAACATAAATAGTATCTTAATGTCAATAGATTTTCATCAATATTAATAATTTAAATGATTTTACAAACATAAATATCAAAACGGCTCCAACAAAGCCCACTGAACTGTTTCCCAGCTTTGAAGTGCAAATGCCTCTCGTCCGCTCGGCTACCGACATGTGTTGTGTCCAGCAGAGGTGGGACCAAGTCACTGTTTGGCAAGTCACAAGTAAGTCCCAAGTCTTAGCACTCAAGTCCAAGTCAAGTCCCAAGTAAATACAGAGAAGGGCAAGTCGAGTCCAAGTCCAAGTCTCATCAAAGCCAAGTCGAGTCCAAGTCCAAGTCCCAATCTTTTTCAAGTCCTGAACAAGTCATCAGGTACTCTTCACTTAATAATGGCATTATTAGACTATCGATCATAATTTTAACACTTCCATCTAATCCACAGAAGTTTTTTTATAAATACAGATTAAAATATGTTCAATGTTTCTGTCTTGAAATCTTTTACGATATATGCATGCGCATACAATATACACATGTGCATACCTGAGTAATCTGTACAAAATGGATAGCTACATGACAAATAAAAATATTGTTTTTCCAAATTTCGGAGCCCACTGTAAGGATGAGTAATAATTTGACTGATGGCATTTCACTGCGCTAGGCCACAGATTTGCCTGCAAACAATTTATTAGGCTGTCTGCCAGTGGCGACTCATAAGGGAAGCCAA
>NC_055959.1:36986327-37001327 GCF_018492685.1 Alosa sapidissima | reverse complement strand
GCACGTTTTGGGAAAAAGAAGCACACACAGTCCAGGTTCACAGAAAGGCACAAAAGGACTGCAGATCCTGCTACACACACACACACACACACACACACGCACACACACACACACACACTCTCTCTCTCTTAGGGAAGCATGCACACACACACACACACTGCACAGATGCAGGTGCCAGTGGGCATCTGGTTCCTTACTGTATTATATATGTATCATACACAATCTCTCACTTTGGCCTATAGGACACTAACTGGATCTGTGTGTGTGTGTGTGAGTGAAACCACCTTTCTTACCTAATTTGAGGGTGCTGATTCTGAATATTTTGTTTACCAAGCTTAATTCTGAGTTATAAGCCGCATAATCAGCATTTTAACATAAAATAGTGATTGTTTATGCTTATTTTTTCCTAAATTGGGTGATTTCAAAAGTAATCACTAAAACCAAATAAAAGTGTTCTCTAAATGTATGTTTGAGCATTAAAGAACCCATACTATAGTTTATTAACATATTTAATGGGAACATGATTACAGTTAACATGTAATAAACTCGGAAATTCTAATCAAAACACAACCATAACTAACATAGTGAGTCCCTCATGTGGTGTTTAATGCATTTCATCACAATAACAAGTTGCACAGATAACCTTCAACTCAGAATATATCCTACAGCAGTGTTTCCCATACATTATCTTATTCGTGGCAGCCCACCACAATATCTACATTGACCACCACACAATGATTTTCCATGTTGTACTATTTCAATTGGATGGAATTCTTTCATTGCAGAGCTATGTGCACCTTTGTAAAGCCTCTCCTTGTTTCTGTGTCTCTCAATGAACCTACATGCATGTTTAAAGACAACATTAACAATCCTGCAAGGCATAGAAGGCTAAATTGGGCTTAAATCTGGTTAGAATCATAACCCCGCTGTGCTAATTTGTTAAAAACGTATGCATTCAAGTTAATTCTGCAAACCTACCACCACAAATAGAATTTAATTCTGTGGGAAACACTGCTACAGTACATATGAACTTAGATAGCGGGAATAAGCCTAATGCAGAACTGCATCTACCGCTAGCAACAACCGACAGGTAAAAAACATTTTACTTCTAGTAACACTGGATTTGGTATGTGTGCTTGCCTCCATACTAGAGCTTGATAATGTGCTCTTCTTATATGCCATTGAGCTGCATCACTTGTTGGTGGTAGTGCCTCCGATCCTCGACATCTAGAAAACAGTGGCTCTGGCATAGGGATACCAAAATTATGATTTCGATACAATACCTGCCATAAATATCTTGATACTCGATACTGAAACGATATCCAAATCCTAAAATATCTGGAAAAGAAAGGACGCAGGCCTCCTCCAAGTGTATTCAGTCATGTGTGTTGAATTTGGTGCACTTTTGGTCAATTCTGGGTTTTAATCTTCTAAACTTCCTACTTAATTATTATTTTTGTAGTCAGTAAATTAGTAGTTTGTGTGTGATTAACTCATTTATTGTTTGTTATAGCTGATTAATATTGTGTGGTGTTTTGGCAATAAATTACCATTAAATAGCCAAAGTAGGCTAGATCAGTGTTCAAATTACTGCATGCAAATCCCTTAATGCTATGCAGAAGAGCCTAATCTTTAGGCCATCTGATGTAGGCTACCCTAGGCCTCCCTGTGTTTATGGGATTTCTTTGACAGTTGCAAAGGGAAAAGAGTGAAGATAGTCTTCTTTGCTCCCAGTGTAATTTAATAAATACGTTTCAACCACTCAGGTCTTAATCAGATAGGCCTACACCATTATCTGTTGCAATATCTGTGTGTATTTCTACATTAGGTCTATTTCTTTGATAGTTAAGATTATTTGCTACCACATAACAAATACCAAATAACAATACAAAAGTGTCTTACAAACTTACCTGCATACTTCATGCATGTGCTGCAGTCAGATGGGTGTCCTAAAGACATAACTAGATCTTGAGCATCTATTACCAGTGTTGAATGAGCAGTTTTTGCAGTGATCACTACTGGACCACATTGCTAGACAGCACTTGAGTGAGGATAGACTTATTTCCACTTCACAAATAACCATTGCTATCTGCAGTAGCTACAGTACAGGGACATTAATCAGTTCATAGCTGAGGATTTGTCCTAGGTCCACTTCCCTTTCAGCATCATATGCAGTAATGATGCACTGGGGAATGTTTCTTTTTGTTGCACTAAAGGATATCTTGTCTAAATTTTTTGCAAATAATGCAATCTCCATAGCACTCTTCAGCACTCCTCAAACATGCACACTCTTCCATTTCTGCATGGCTGGAATTTGAATGATAGGAAAGAGCAGAGGTGGAAAGTAACGAAATACATTTACTCACGTTACTGTATTGAGTAGTTTTTCTGTGTATTTTGTATTTTTTAAGTAGTTTATAAAATCGGTATTTTAAATTTTACTTGATTACATTTTGAGTGAAGTATTGTACTTCGCTACATCAAAAATCCCATCCTTTACTTGAGTAAAAAAAAAAGTTAAGACTAACGAAAACAGAAAGGGAGAGAAAAGAAATTGCGCCCCAAAACCACTAGCCTAGTGATAATGATCAGCATGTAGCCTACAACAGGACATGAATCAAGCTGGCGCCATGCAGTCTTTCTGAAAGTGATGGAGATGGAGCTGGATCATGAGATGCATCAGATTACATGTGTATGTATTTTCCGCTATTTCAATGAGTTGTCTCAGTTCGTTTTAGCACTAATGATTGCGGAGATATTCAAGCAAACACCATGGGATTTCGTGTTTTGACGTTTGTGCTCACCTTTCTTTGGAAATAAGTTTATTACCAGTTGTTTCCCCTCATTTTAATGTCTCTCTTTTTCCTGTTTTGGCCTTTGAGATAGACTACCTTATGAATCGTGCAGGCGAAATAAACCATTTAGCTCTTTAGCAAGGGAGAGTGAGTGACCTTAGACAGTTTTCACTATGTTGTATTCAAAATCCAGTCAGTCAAACTTTAAATTTCGTCTGACATTCATTTTGACATTTAATTTGGAAGTTAAAATATTCAGGTAAAATAAATATAGGTGGAAATAAGTATTGAATGCTTAAATGTTTTTTCAGTAATTAGCCTAAACTTCCAGTGAGTCTATTTGAAATTTTCACCACACATTATATCAACACACATATAAAAAAATCCAAACATAAGAGTTATGTGTAATAAAGTGGAATGACACAGGAAAAAAGTATTGAACATGCCTAGTGAAATTTCTTCAATACTTTGTGGAAAAGCCTTTGTTTGTAATGACAGCTTCAAGCGATTTCCTGTATGACAAAACTTATTAGTCGCAGTATCAGGTGTGATTTTGGCCCATTGTTCTAAACAGATTCCAGGGGTCCCTGGGCAAGGTTGCAAAGGTCTTGGGAGAGCTTTTTGCTTTTATCCATCATGAAATGTTTCTTGTGTGACACCTTGGTAATGAAAAACCTTTTTTATAGCCCATCAATATGTAGGCTACTAACCAAGCTTATATTAATTTGCACAGATAGAAAGGATAACTACTCTCTAACTACTTACAGATTCCAGCTCGTTCCTTCCCTTTCCTTGCCTTAGTGCTTTTTCTTAGCGTGTTCAATACTTTCCCCCTTTGTTATTCCACTTCATTACATGACTCTACTTATGGAGTTGTTTGGATTTTTTATGTGTGGATTACCTGAGTTATTACTAATGCCTGGTGAAAATGTTGTGCCCCCCGTATTCCACTTTTCAAGGGTCCTCTCCTCCATTGGGGCCCTGTACTTCCCACTTTCCCCCCCAGTACAATGCCCTTTAATCTGCAGAACCTTCTGCTCGTTTCCAAATATAAAAAAACTCTCTGCAACTCAACATTGGTCTGCCTGCCTCAGCTGCCTGTGAGGGGCTTTTCAGTTGTGCTGGATTACTGTTCACTGCAAAGTGACCACGGATGAGTGCAACTAACTTTGAAAATCAACTACTGCTCAAACTTAAAGGAGAATTCCGGTGATTTTTCACATTTTTGACATTTCTCAACGTCACCGAGTACTGTCGGTATGAACAAAACTGAAACAATCGGTTTTACCTAGCTGGACTTGCTGCAGCTACAGCGCTACACACTGGGAGCATGAACATGGCTGCCGTAGCTGCTGGCTGCAGCAACTTGAGCTAGGACCAAAGTCATTTTAGGCAAGTACCTCCACTCGGCGGCCATATTGCATCGCTTTTTGGGCACTTATCGGGCATCTATTTCGGCAGAAATGCGTGTGCGTAAGGCTTCACAACACCAATCTTGCTCCAGCGGCGAGATCACAACAGATGATTGTCACAAGCATGTCTTCACAGCACACCACATGATTGGCTCAATGTATTCACAACACAACACATGATTGGCTCAATGTATTCACAACACACCACATGATTGGCTCAATGTATTCACATGTCGACGTTTTGCCGCGGAAGGGTTGTGATATGTGTTGCGTTACAAACCAACCCCATGCATTATTATGGAGGATTTTTTGAGTGCTGTATCTCCTCATTAGAAAGTCTCTGGTAAAACTGGTTGTTCTGGTACCCCCCCCCCAAAAAAAAAAGTAACTAAGTAACTTTTACTTAAAGTACATTTTAAATGAACTACTTTTTACTTTTACTTGAGTGCATTTTCAGATCGGTATTTTAACGTGTACTTGAGTAATATTTCATCAAAGTCTTGGTACTTTTACTTAAGTACAATAGTTTCGTACTTTTTCCACCTCTGGGAAAGAGCACCAGTGAGAAGTTTTAACTAGGCAAGCACAGTCGCCTTTACAGTAAAAACAAATACAGTGTAAATCCTCTGTAAAGACTGACTGTCCTTGCCCTAAAGACTGTTCATAATAGTTAGTGACAAAGGACTTTCTACAGAAAAATTAGCAGTCACCTACTATTCTATTAATTTATTATCAAGGAATCTATTTTGTTTCTAAACGTCATACTAAATTTTAGCTATTATTTCAATTTATATTTTAATTTGAGCTTATTTTCATTTGCTACTTGAGGGTCATTGGGGTAATTCCTGTCCTATCCTACAACATATCTGATACAAAAAGAGTATATTAATGCATTGTTTTTTGCAATTCCTATGATATCTGATGGCAAAACCAAAAAGTATGTAAATTATGCTAATTATGCTCATTAGCAAGCTTAAAATTCAAAATTGAGCTTGGTAAACAAAATATTTGAATTCAGCACCCTCAAATTGTGTGAAATAGCCCCTTTACCGACTTTTCCTGAAATTTGCCAACAGGACTTTTTCGGAACGTTTGTTAGCTATCTGCTCTCCCTCTATGAGGGAGTAGGTTGTGTGTGTGTGTGTGTGAGTGTGTGTGTGTGTGTGTGTATGTGTGTGTGTGTGTGTATGTGAGTCAGCAGCTGCACATTTCTCTCATTTTGTTGTGTTTCTGGAAAGGTGGCTTTGATTTGATTTCCCTTATTGGGTTAGGTGGGCTCCCTGAATGAGTGTGTGTGTGTGTGTGTGTGTGTGACTGTGTGTGTGTGTGTGTGTGTGTGTGTGTGTGTGTGAGAGAGAGAGAGAAAGAGATAGAGAAAAAAAGGGAGTGTGTGTGAGAGAGAGAGAGAGTAAGAGAGTGTAAGTGTGTGTGAGAGAGAGAGAGTGTAAGAGAGTGTAAGTGTGTATGAGAGAGAGAGTGTAAGTGTGTATGAGCTTGTAAGTGTGTATGAACTTGCACCACTATGCCACTTTCTTTCTTACTTAGGTCAAACAGAACTACCCAAGCCTTTTATTGGCCTGACTTTGCACTAGTATTTTATTGACTGTCTATGCACAATTTCAACCAAATTTTGCTGCTCTTATTTTTTCATTATTATATGTGCCCTCTTATTTACTTATTTACTTACTTTTTTGTTTACTTGAATGTTATGTTTGTCTGTGGACTTAAATTGGTAAAATATGTCTTGTCTTCACCGTGGGATAGTGAGAAACGTAATTTCGATCTCTTTGTATGTCTGGAACATGTGAAGAAATTGACAATAAAGCTGACTTTGACTTTGACTTTGATGAGAGAGAGAGTGTAAGAGAGTGTAAGTGTGTATGAGAGAGAGAGAGAGATAATCCATCCATCCATACTCCTTCTTCTCCTCTTACATGTCCTTTCTTCCAGCTCCTCTGGAGAAGAGAGTGATGGTTGAACATAGAAACACGTCTCTGTGTCTGTCTGTCTGTCCCTCCTCTGTTGTGTGTTCACTCCCTCTCCTCCCCCCCCTGTCTGTATCTCTCTTTCTTTCTCTCTACCCCCCCCCCCTGTATCTCTCTCTCGCTCACTCCATCTCTCTATTCCGCTTCTCTCTGTATCTCTCATTCTCTTTCTCTTCCCTCTCCTCTCCACCTCCCTGATCACCCTCCAGCACCCACAGATCAGCTGTGATCATCTCATTCCTGCACAGCACAGCACAGCCAAGCACTGCCCTACTCCATCACCCAAAGCCCAGCCCAGCACAACATTATTGGCAGCTGTAATAACTGTCTACTAGCTTTACTAAATAACTGTCTACTAGCTTTACTAAATAACTGTCTATTAGCTTTACTAAATAAGTACATGTCAGTTCTAAAAGGAGAAATCCGGCAATTTTTCACATATCTCTGTTTCTCGACGTCACCGAATACTGTCGGTACAAAAAAAAAAAAAAAACGAAAACAATCGGTTTAACCTAGCTTGAGTTGCTACAGCCAACAGCTAAAGCAGCCAGGCAGCTACAGCGCTACACTCTGGGGGCGTGAACATGGGGACTCATGAACATGCCCCCAGAGGGTAGCACCGTAGCTGCCTGGAAGCTCTAACTCGACAACTTAGCAACTCCATCTACTGTAGGTAAAACCGATTGTTCTCATTTTTTTCGTACCAACAGTACTCGGTGACCACGAGTAACAGAGATCGATCTAAATGAAAAATCGGGTACCTGGAACAGGATTGCAAGCTGTTCAATTAATTACAGCCTTTGTGATTAGCTAATTGCATTTGCTCAAATAGCGATTCTGATCAAAAAAAATGTATTCATTGTGATGCCTTGAAATTACTCAATACCTCAATAGCTGGACGCATATGAGGATCTCAGGCAGCAGAGGAGCCCTTGTGAAGCATTTGCATTTATACTTTTGATGTATACATCTGAGTCAACTCCGCTAATGAGACTCTGAGGATATGCTGTCCTTTAAGTTGTGCTTACATCCGTACGTATGATACCAATTACAGTGGTGGATGTTTCATGTCAGAGGGACCATACGTCACGTGACTCTCTGACGTATTGCAGGAGACAAATCTCTGGCTGATGCATGCTGGGTAATGAGGGAATATCTGGAACGTTCCTCACAGTGTGACCACGGGGGGAGAGGACCAGACTAGAGCACAGAGACACTCAAGCTTACCCTCCGCCATTCACTTTCTATATAACCCCCCCAATTACAGAGCTACTGAGGCACACACACACACACACACACACACACACACACATGTATGTAGACACGCATGCACACACACACACACACACACACACACACACACACACACACTCACACATGTATGTAGACACGCATGCACACACACACACACACACACACACTCACACATGTATGTAGACACGCATGCACACACACACACACACACACACACACACACACACTCACATATGTATGTAGACATGCATGCATACACACAAACACACACACACACACACACACACTCACATATGTATGTAGACATTAGGGGTGGGCGATATATATGGGGAAAAACACTCGAAATCACGCATTGAAGACTCTTACATTCCCAGGAGGTGTATGCGGGAGAAGCCCCTGGCTGCAGCAGAGCAAGTATCACGTGATCACTAGTGGGTCACAACGTTGTCCCACGCACGCCTAATGTTTATTTTGTGCAGCGAGAGTAGCCTACTTGGGATTTTATGCGGCTACTTTTGTCAATCTGTTCAAGTAGCATTGATGAGACAGTCATGTTTTTTCCTACACGGTATTATATGGAGAGAAAACATTAGCCTTTGAGTATTTTAATAGTCAGTTGTAAACAAATAACTATTCTCAAATAACTCTCTTGTAAATGGACTGAAGTTCGCTGTAAATATCTACGTTTACCGATTATGCTAACCGTTAGCATCTCTATGGGATTGCTAATGTACATTAGCCATAAGCTAACTCATTAGTTTCTATTCTGTAACTTGGAATGCTAGCCTCTTGGAATGCTAGTGCTCTTAAACAAAACATAGAAGGAAATAACTGATATGTACTCTGTTGGTCTGCTTAGTTTTACAGTGAATCCTATGTAAAGGTTTGAAAGGAACTTCAGCCTCAGACTTTCTCTTGGGAAACTGTTAGGCCTATTCATCTTCTCTAATGTACTGTAGCTGGCTAGACCATGTCATTGCCACACACCCAAGTGGGGGCAGAATTGGAAATGTGTCATAGAGTGACAATGCATTGGTTGATTTGGTTAAAAAGTCACAGGTTAGATTATTGGTTATTATTGTAATGATGCTATTCATAAATAATTAGCGGTAAAGCAACTCAGACTTTAACAAAACTTTTTTTTTAAAGGATATCGACTAATTATCGTTATCGTCAAAATCATAAAAAATATCGAGATATTATTTTTTGTCCATATCGCCCACCCCTAGTAGACATGCATGCATACACACAAACACACACACATATGTATGTAGACACGCATGCATACACACACACACACACACACACTCACAGACACACACACACACACACATACACATGCATGCACACACACACACACATGCATGCACACACAGACACACACAAACACACATGCACGCACACAGACAAATGCATGCACACACACACACACACACAGCACAAAAACACACATACCAACACACAAAAATGTAATAAACAAACACACCTATCTACATATTATGCCCATGCCACCCCAACTGTATACTGATATGAAGAGTCTTGAGCTCAGTGGGAAATTCATCGTCCGTCCTTTATACCTCTTCAGGCCCTTCCTTGCTTCCTATGAGCCCTCCCTGCTCCTTCATATGCATTACACCAGAAACACTTCCTCCCTCAGTAACTTTCCTGGCCGTGTTTCTCTCTGAGGTCAACAGAGTGGCCCTTGTCTCCCTCGACCTCTCCTGTCTCGGCTCTCTGCCTCCTGCAAATGTGTTTACTGATGCAAGGTGACCAGGGAGGGATTTGGGGGGAGATGGGGGATTTTGCACAAAACAAGACAGGGCTGAACAGAGAGAAGATGCAGTGTGTGCATTAATGCAAGTCATGAACCCACAGACACACACAGACACACACACACACACACAGACACACACCTCTGTTGGTGCAGATTTTCACCAGCATTCCGTAGAGAGAGAGAGAGAGAGAGAGAGAAAGAGAGAGAGAGAAGTAACCACTGTCTTTGAAAAGACTGTCACTGTAACCATCTGTCTTTGAAAATACCAGTATGGAAACGTCATTAATCATCCTTGGTTTGTTCCATAATAATGATTATCATGGAATAATGTCCAAGGTTCCCAAATTTTAATGTAAAAACACTTTAGAACACACAAACGTGCGCGGACGTGTGAGCACACACACACACACACACACACATACACACACAATTGAGTTTATCATATTTCGTTTGGTAATGGAACCATTCTACCCGAAATAACTTTGTCTTGGCCAACTGCATCTGAAGATAGCACCTCAATCAAAATATGCTCTTCAACGCTTTGTTTACTGCAGCGCTGCCGAGAGTGAGCCACTGTGATGAGGCTATGTACTGCATGTGGTAAGCACATCCAAAACAAAGCTTGCAGCAGCGCTGGACCCATGCAGACCAACTCAACTCCGTACAGTTATCTTATCATACATTTTCCGTCCCATCTATCTTTAAATTACACGATGTTCAATTAGGTCGTCAACGTGTTTCCAATATACATAGGTTAAATCACTTGCTTGGTTGCTCTTAATCACTTGCTTGATTGATCCGATTGATCAAATATCAGCGCGCTTGTCTCCGAAAACGTATTGCGAGTTCAATCTCTTTTTAACGTTGTCATTATACCAGGACCAAGTGTAGAAACGTGTGTAGATTTAGACTCAAATGGATCAATATAAAGTAATGGTTACCTTGAATGCAATGTCATAAAACTCGCTGCTGTTGCTGAAAGCAGGGCGACTAGGGTGGACCACTCCGGTCGCTTGGACCACGGGCACGAGGGCTTTCCCGCTTCGACCACCTTCTTTGCCGTTGGGAGTTCCGGTGCTAGGGCTCGCGGTGCCACTTTTGTTCTTATGTGCCTTCTTTCGTGACATCTCTGATTCAGATTTGAGCCTCTGTCTTCAAGTTTACGCACGCTGAAGAATGGCTATCTGCAAATACTTCCGCGAAAACTTCGGTGTTCTCCCGAGATGAACCAGATTCCAGGTTATTTAAGTATAACGGTGGCAAACTCCGTGCAGCCTCGTTCACACTCACCTGCTTTGTGGTGACATGGCTGCTAATGATTATCCTACGATACTCTGACACTGAACACAATCGTCCGAGATTCTACAGCAACTCCGCCCATGCACAGATAGATAGTCGTCGTTGTTGCTCTAACACTTGCCTCGCACTCGTCGTACCAGAGTATGCAGACGAGTATAGAGATGCTGTTGGAGGATTGCTTTGCTGAAGCGCTCCTGTCTCCTAGCGCCTGTGTGGGCTCTTCCAACAGTGTCTTCCACTAAGCGCAGCCTGCAGCTGTCTGAGCGCCGCGGTACTACATCCCTCCAAGCGCAAGAGATGGAGATTGGGAACCACCGAGAAGGGAATAGGGGTTGCTTTGGATGAATAGACCAATAGAGATACGATAGATAGATAGATAGATAGATAGATCCCAAAACATGGGTATGTTTCATTATTGCTTATCTGTTATTGGTAATTTGTAACGCAGTTTTTCTATATTGCTAAGATGCGCTTAATGGAACTGATCCAAAGTCATCTCTTGCAAATGGATTAACACTTTTTCATTGGTTTCATACGTTTTTTACACTCCTGTTCACAACATTCTCTATTGGAATAACTAAATTAAACAAATGGGGAAAATCTATTCACAGCTATCATACAGGCCTATTTCTTGCATAATTATGAATCTCGAATGACTGTTTGTGAAACCCCTTTGCGCATTTGTTTCAATCAGCAATCACTCCTTATCCATAGCAATTTCTGGAGTTTAAAATGTTTTATAGGCGTAAAGGTAATGTAAATGTATGTATTACCATTAGAGCCGTTTGCCTACAAAATGTGTCATTTTGTTTTTGTTTGTTTTGAAAACGTTATGTCAGAGTTGACAGAAGCATTAAAGCATTAATAGCCTTATGTCGTCATATTTGTGTGCACAAGCATGCGACAGGAGAGCGAGCGCTTCCAAGCACCTTGCGTAACTCCAAGAATGGCCGCCAGCCATCTGACTCACATCACCTCTCGAGCGAGACTTAACGGCTCTCGGGAGTTATTTCTAAACTTCTCCAGACAACGTTTTATTTGTTCCCTGCTGCCTGCCACAAAGTAGTTTTGGTTCATTTCTTACAGTACATGTCCAGCATATCTGAAAGCACAGGCCATATATTTTTTTATCGGCTTCACTGCTCAAGTGTTGAGGACTTCTCGAGCTCCGTCCAGGCCCCGGAGAACAGATGGTACTTTCCATGGTGCTGATATCAGTGACAAATGCCTGCCGTTTCTGCGCGCGATGCCAGCAAATGCCGGACTGTCTTCCTTCTGACCACTCGGAGATGTGAGCTGTTTTACAACTAAACAAAACCGCTTGCTCCCTATATATTCACGAAATGGAATTGTAACGTGCACTTCCCAGCTCGCAATGTTTAGTTTCTTGAAGACCTCCGGTATGAATGCTACCTGTAGCTCATGCATAGGCTACTAAAGTGTGGATGGTTTCACTCTTGCTTTTGTCAAGTGTCGCAGAAACTAAAGTGAGTGGACTCTCTGATCGTCTTGTTTGGACATTGTATAGTATTTAAATTGCACCAGGCAATGATGAGTGGTGTATCCAGGGGACAGTTCAATACGGGATGACCGTTTAGTGCTTATGAGACCTTTTCTAAACAGAATGAAATGCCAACATCAATGGCACTGTCAAGTAGGTGAACTTAAAAAAAAAAAAATCTTTGGAAAGTTCAGTGCCAAGTTCTCAACTGTTTTTGTCGATGTAATTCTCTTCTGGTAGGCCTATCTTATCTGTTACACGCGCGCGTGCACACACACACACACACACACACAGAGAGAGAGAGAGAGGGGGAGAGAAAGAGAGAGAGAGACTTACAGCAGAATCTCATTTAAATCATTCTTTCATACATGCTATAGCAGAATTAGCCACAAGGGGGCGATAAAGACCACTGATTCTCCATCCTCAAGCCACTGACAGTAAGAGTGAAGAGTGCCATTCCAGCTTCTCTGGTGGCTTTAGAGGGCCCCAAATGATTCACTTCATCATGGCTGTGTCCATCTCTCCCTGTTTAATAGTGCATGTATGTGCTCTGTGTTTGTAGAATGACACACGCTATTGTTGAATATAGTTCATTCACAGCTGTCACTGGCCACCCAGCCATCACTGGGGGAAACAGCCTAAGGGGTCAGTTATACTTGCTGTTGGACCAAGGGTACGCGTATGCAACCTACACCGTCCTGTCAACATACATGCTGCGTGAAACGCGACCAAAACACATTATACTGCATATCATTGCATCTTGTGGAGGCGACACGTTATCTCGCGTTGACGTGTGCTCCCGACACACCAAGCGAATGCAGAATACGCATGGCAGCCATGATGCGTACGGGTATGCATCGTTAGCAGCAGTGGCGCAAAAAGTGGGTATGCGCTATATGCGGCGCATAGGGGCACAGCCCCGCGGGGGCGACAAAGCGATGGTAAAAAAAAATAATAATAATATATTTGGTATATTCTATATGTAGCTACGTTTCTAAATCATTTCTGCATTTTACTCAATGTTAAATAACATTTTAGAGGACTAACAGGCTAGAGTAGGCGCCCTATCTCATACGATTCTATCATAGATTGATAGCCTATTCCATTCAGATAGCTAGGTGGCTACCATGCTCATACTGCACTTTTAATGGCAAACTGCAAACAGAAATGTCACACTAGCAACAACTCATTACATGTTTCCATTTCTTAACAATGAAGACTCCTTGTAATAACTTAATATTGTGCTGTCAATGTGGCGCAAACAAAGGCTAGAGTTGGACCAGCCTCATCCTTTGTGAGCAACAGCTGGCAAAAGGACGTTATGAGAACCGTTTAGACTCTCTTAAAGTGACAATGCGACATAACAATACTTCAATTCAAATAGGCAGAATTTCTTAAAAATTTTTTTTGGGGGGGGGGGGGCGGGCGCCAATTTGTTGTTGCATACCCCTCAAAAAAAATGGGTAGCTGTGCACCTGGTTAGCAGCAAGTATAATGGGCCTTAAGCCTATTTGATGCTTCTGCTTCGAATCGACGGCGTACCCCCGCAGACCCCTCTGCGTCGTCGCGAACCCCCCTCCGACCCCTCCGCCGTAGCTCGACGTGCACCTCCAAAAAATTGTAACTTCGTGTCGAGGCGACGCAGACCGCAAGGACTGTGATTGGTCAACTCGTCCTGTGTGTTGATAGTCGGTGTTTCAAGCAGCCTACTGTGGGGATTAGCAACATGCTAGTTCACTGACATAGGCTTTGCAAATAAACTCACAATGACGGGGTTATCCGTTTGTAAAGTGTATATGTCAGTAACGTTTTGAAATTAGCACTTCGCCAGCAAGCAGTACTTTGTGGGCAGCAGACACACCAATATTTTGGCACGGCAGTCTATGGGGTTTGCCATTCTGAGTAGGCTACTGTTTCGGTCATACAGTCTTGTTTCGGTGGTGAGCAACGCAGACACAGGCGACACCGAGCGTTATGGCAGAGAAATGCACCGCGATGCAAAGCAACCCGACGCAGAACCATAAAATGGTCAAGACGCCGTAGGAGTGCCGGCGTAGCTACGCCGTGGAGTTGACGCAGAAGCATGTTGAGCCCTATAACCTGTGCTATGAGTGGTACACACTACGCAGTACGTCAAAAAGGATTTCATCAGAGCTGCTCTGCATCTGTGGAAGTGAAATTGCTCACTGAGAACAACAGAGGCAGTAAGCTTGCCACAAAGGTCAGAGGTCATTCTCTGCGCCCTACAGTTCTGGGAAGATGCGTCATGATGAGGTCATTGCCGGGGTCACGTTTTGGCTTGACACTGACAACTAGGAAATGTCAGGAATGGTGTGGACATACTATAGAGTTTGGGTGAGCTAGGAATCCGTGTGGCTGACCGTCAGCAGTGGTCATATTTTATCTGTGTTATGTGGTGTCATTTCTTACCACTGGGCCTATTCCACTGGTACGTCTTCCTAGAAAGAGGAAGAGATGAACATTTAGAAAAAGATGAGAAGGGAGGGAATAAAGAAAGAAATAAGGGGAAGAGGGAGGGAGATACAAGACACAAGGCTGGACAGAGGGAAGGATAGAGAGAATTAGTGAGGGAGAGAGTGGAGGAAGAGAGAGAAAAGGCAGGAGAAAGAGAGGAAGAGAGAGAGGGAGAGAGAGAAAGAGAGAGAGGGAGGGAGGGAGAGAGAGAGAAAGAGGGAAAGGGTGAAAGAGATAGAGGGAGAGCAGGAAGAAGAGATAGAGAGAGGGAGGGAGAGAGATAGAGGGAGAGAGAGAGGGAGGGAGAGAGATAGAGGGAGGGAGAGAGAGGGAGTGAGTGCTCTGGAGGTCAGGCGTTGGGGGTCGGGGTGGAGCTTGGGAGACGTGAGGAGACAGCTGAGGGGACTGGCCACTCCACTCCCCTCCTCAAAACTGGCCACCGTCAGCACTTTCTGACCCAGCCTCATCCTACACACACACACACACACACACACACACACACTGC
>NC_055959.1:36963827-36976327 GCF_018492685.1 Alosa sapidissima | reverse complement strand
TCTCAAAATTTTCTTCAGCTGAACAAAGAAAAAACTGAAGTAATTATATTTGGTAAAAATGAGGAAAGACTTAGGGTTGCCACTCTCCTTGACACAAAAGGGTTGAAGGCAAAGGATACTGTTAAAAACCTTGGTGTATTAATTGACAGTGATCTAAATTTCAACAGCCACATGAAAGCGATAACTAAATCAGCTTTTTACCACCTCAAAAATATTGTCAAACTCAGAGGGCTGATGTCAAAACATGACTTAGAAAAACTCATTCATGCATTTATCTCCAGCAGGGTTGATTACTGCAATGGACTGTTCACAGGCCTTCCTAAAAAGACTATTAAACAGCTTCAGGTGATACAAAATGCAGCAGCTAGGACTCTAACAAAAACTAAAAGAACTGACCACATTACTCCAATTCTTAAGTCCTTGCACTGGCTTCCAGTAAGTCACAGAATTGACTTTAAAGCACTATTGCTTGTTTATAAATCAGTAAATGGAGCAGGACCTAAATACTTGTCAGACATGCTTCAGCAGTACACACCTTCTCGTCCTCTCAGGTCCCAGGTGAAAAACCTGCTAGTAAAACCTACAGTTAGAACTAAACATGGTGAAGCAGCTTTTAGCTGCTATGCGGCTCAGCTGTGGAACCAACTTTCGGATGACATTAAAAAGGCCCCAACTGTAGCCAGTTTTAAATCTAGACTTAAGACCAAACTGTTCTCAGACGCTTTCTGCTAACTGTGCCGAGTTACAAATTCTGAATCTGCCTCGATAATTATTCTACTTTGTCTTTTATTACTTTTTTTACTACTTTTGCCTTTGTTTTTGCTTACTAATTATTCTTTATTTTTAAATGATTTTACCTTGTGTTTTATGTTTTCCTTTTATTATGATCTTTACCTTTTAACTATTCTTTGACTATATTGCCCTTCTATGCTTTTATTTGTTATTATCGTTTGGTTTTGTTTATGTAAAGCACATTGAATGACCTCTGTGTATGAAATGTGCTATATAAATAAACTTGACTTGACTTGATTGTGACACTGAATGTGTGTGTGTGTGTGTGTGTGTGTGTGTGTGTGTGTGTGTGTGTGTGTGTGTGTGTGTGTGTGTGTGTGTGTGTGTGTGTGTGTGTGAGGTGTGCTGTGTTTGTGACACTGAATGTGTGTGTGTGTGTGTGTGAGAGAGGTGTGCTGTGTTGAGACACTGAATGGGTGTGTGTGTGTGTGTGTGTGTGTGTGTGTGTGCTGAATGTGTGTGTGTGTGAGAGAGAGGTGTGCTGTGTTGGGACATTGACTGTGTGTGTGTGTGTGTGTGTGTGTGTGTGTGAGGTGTGCTGTGTTTGTGACACTGAATGTGTGTGTGTGTGTGTGAGAGAGAGGTGTGCTGTGTTGGGACACTGAATGGGTGTGTGTGTGTGTGTGTGCTGAATGTGTGTGTGTGTGTGAGAGAGGTGTGCTGTGTTGGGACATTGAATGTGTGTGTGTGTGTGTGTGTGTGTGTGTGTGTGTGTGTGTGTGTGTGTGTGTGTGTGTGTGTGTGTGTGTGTGTGTGTGAAAGAGAGGTGTGCTGTGTTGTTACACTATGTGTATGTTAGTGTGTGTGTGTGTGTGTGTGTGTGTGTGTGTGTGAGAGAGAGAGAGAGAGAGAGAGAGAGAGAGAGAGAGAGAGAGAGAGAGGTGCTGTGTTTGTGACACTTGACCTTATTCCTGACATCTGATAAATGATTTAATCTGCAATTTACATTTAATCTTCCCTCTCTGCCAGTTGTGGGAGGGTGGCATTTAAATGCACCACCTTTTCTGTGTGTGTGTGTGTGTGTGTGTGTGTGTGTGGATGACAGGGGGAAAGAACAATCAAACAGCTTGAGAGAGATAGATGGACATCGAGACATTTAAAGGACAAAACACGCTGCATATATTGTGGGTGTTTGGTGACTAGGTAGATGTGTGTATAAGCTGTGTGTGCCAACATGTTGTATGTCTGTGTGTGTGTGTGTGTGTGTGTGCAGCTGTAATACAGTATAATAAGAACACATATAACTATCTTGACTAGTCAACGAGTCAACAACTGTTATGAAAAACATGTCAACTAATAAAGATCAGTTGTCATGAAACCCCTAGTGTGTGTGTGTGTGTTTATATATATGTGTGTGTGTGTGTGTGTGTGTGTGTTTATATGTGTGCACACAAAGGCACATGTGTGAGTGTGTTTATTAGCTGTGGTGACTTCACTCTTGTTAGTGGTGCTGGTGTTTTGGGGGGAGCTGGGGTTGGGGAGAGGGGTGGGGCTGGTTAGGCCTGCATCATGGCCCATAAAGCAGACAGACAGGCAGGCACACAGACAGGCAGGCACACAGACAGGCAGGCAGACAGGCAGAGAGACAGGCACACAGACAGGCAGGCAGGCAGAGAGACAGACAGACAGGCAGGCAGAGAGACAGTCATGCAGAGAGACAGGCAGAGAGACAGACAGACAGACGGGCAGAGAGACAGGCAGGCACACAGACAGACAGGCAGAGAGACAGACAGACAGACGGGCAGAGAGACAGGCAGGCAGGCACACAGACAGGCAGGCCGAGAGACAGGCAGGCAGACAGACAGGCAGACAGGCAGACAGGCAGAGAGACAGACAGACAGGCAGGCACACACACAGGCAGACAGGCAGAGAGACAGACAGACAGGCAGGCAGAGAGACAGACAGGCACACAGGCAGGCAGAGAGACAGGCAGGCACACAGGCACACAGACAAGCAGGCAGAGAGACAGACAGACAGACGGGCAGAGAGACAGGCAGGCACACAGACAGGCAGGCCGAGAGACAGGCAGGCACACAGACAGGCAGACAGGCAGACAGGCAGAGAGACAGACAGACAGGCAGGCACACACACAGGCAGACAGGCAGAGAGACAGACAGACAGGCAGGCAGAGAGACAGGCAGGCACACAGGCACACAGACAGGCAGGCAGAGAGACAGGCAGAGAGACAGGCAGGCACACAGACAGGCAGGCAGCTTGGTCCTGATCTTTCCTACTCCACAGGATGGCCGTCATAAAAGTTAAACCATTAGTGGCTCCACAGAGACTAATTAGCAACGCGTAGCTAAACAAAACAGTCCCCGTCTTTTATGACATGTTCCTCTCTCACACACACACACACACACACTACACACACACCGGAGCAAGTCTTGGAGTTAGTTTTTTTTGGCCTAAAGTCAACGACGATTAGCTATTAGTCAGTCCAATAGGTACCACTTCATTGCAGTTTTTCTTCTTTTTCTCCACTATGTTGCTCTCTCTCTCTCTCTCTCACTCATGCCTGTCTAAGCAATTCCTGTAAAAGCAACGCCATGTGTTTATCCTGATGCATGTTTGAGTTATGCTATGCCTCCTCCCCTCCTCCCCTCCTCTCCTCCTCTTCTCCTCCTCCCTCCTCTCCTCTCCTCCTCTCCACCTCTCCTCCTCTCCTCCTCTCCTCCTCTCCACCTCTCCTCCTCTCCACCTCTCCTCCTCCCCTACTCCCCTCCTCTCCTCCTCCCCCTCCTCTCCTCCTCTTCTCCTCCTCTCCTCCTCCCCTCCTCACCTCCTCTCCTCCTCTCCTCCTCCCCTCCTCTCCTCCTCTCCACCTCTCCTCCTCTCCTCCTCCCCTCCTCTCCACCTCTCCTCTCCTCCTCTTCTCCTCCTCACCTCCTCCCCTCTGTGCCCTGCTCCTTCTATACCATCTCTGTCTCTACCCCGCGACCCAAACAAGTGTTAGTTGCCTTAGTGCTTGCTCTAAGGGCGGTCAGACTCTTGGTTCTGTAACGCGCTGTTCCACTGATCAGCTGTAGGTCTCCAGAGCCACTAGATGGCAGAATGGCTTCACTCACTCTCACGGTTGTCATGCCAACACAACCCCGGAGAAATGTCATTTTATTTCTGTGTGTTTGATCTTGAAGATACATTTCATTTGCATTCCCACAGCGGCATAAAGATGGACATATTGAGACAGATGCACAGCGTGGCATAGAAATACTGTGTGTGTGTGTGTGTGTGTGTGTGTGTGTGTGTGTGTGTGTGTGTGTGTGTGTGTGTGTGTGTTCAGAGATAACACTGAAAAGCTGCTCTGAAAAGGAACTTACACATCAATGTGCATCGTGCTCAACACATTGACATAAAATGTCTCTTTAAATTGACCACACATTAGATACAATATGACGTAAAGGGCCCTCATTCAAATGACCACACATACTGTAAGATACAGGGCCCTCATTCAAATAACACAGCAATGGTATTACCTTTTTTGTTTTTGTTTGTTAATAACACAGCAATGGTATTACCTTTTCTTTGTTTTTGTTTGTTAATTACACAGCAATGGTATTACCTTTTCTTTGTTTTTGTTTGTTAATTACACAGCAATGGTATTACATTTTCTTTGTTTTTGTTTGTTAATTACACAGCAATGGTATTACATTTTCTTTGTTTTTGTTTGTTAATAATACAGCAATATTATTACATTTTCTTTGTTTTTATTTGTTAATTACACAGCAATGGTATTACCTTTCCTTTGTTTTTGTTTGTTATCTGACTTTGCACTTTGCCTGTCATGTAAATTAGGGCCCACTTATACAACACAGATACACACACACACACACACACACACACGAAGTTGTGGAACACTAGCATGTAGAAACGGTGTTTGGCGTTCTAAGCCCATAATGCCGTCTTCCAGGCAGCGCTGCATAGAAGGCACTAGGGTTAGGGTTGGGTGCCTTGAAGTCCACGGTCGAAGTCGATGGTGGGGGCTTAAAACTCTATCGAGCTATAGAAACACTTATTCCCCTTTACATGCACACCCTAATTTCACTCCACACACACACACACACACACACACACACACACACACACACACACACACACACACACCCTTAGACACACCTTCACATCACTCAGTAAGCAGTCCCAGTGGATTAGCTGTAATGTAGCACAGCGGGTCTCTGAGAAAGAGCGTAACATTTAAACAAGGAGGCCTGGTCATGGTCAGAACCCATTGTGGATATCTAATACTGAATACAGGCCTGGTCATGGTCAGAACCCATTGTGGATATCTAATACTGAATACAGGCCTGGTCATGGTCAGAACCCATTGTGGATATCTAATACTGAATACAGATAAAATCATACACACACTCAGGAATGCAAATGACCTCTGGTATAACACGCACACACCACGCACACACACACACACACACACCACGCACACATGCACACACACACACCACGCACACATGCACACACACACACCACGCACACACACCACGCACACATGTACACACACACATGCACACACACACACCACGCACACACCACGCACACCACACACACACACCACGCACACATGCACACACACACACCACACACACACCACGCACACATGCACACACACACACACCACGCACACACCACGCACACATGCACACACACACATGTACACACACACATGTACACACACACACACACGCACACCACGCACACATGCACACGCACACATGTACACACACACACACGCACACACCACGCACACATGCACACACACACATGTACACACACACATGCACACACACACACCACGCACACATGCACACACACACATGCACACACACACATGTACACACACACACACACGCACACCACGCACACATGCACACGCACACATGTACACACACACACACGCACACACCACGCACACATGCACACACACACATGTACACACACACATGCACACACACACACCACGCACACATGCACACACACACATGTACACACACACATGTACACACACACACACACGCACACCACGCACACATGCACACGCACACATGTACACACACACACACGCACACACCACGCACACATGCACACACACACATGTACACACACACATGCACACACACACACCACGCACACATGCACACACACACATGCACACACACACATGTACACACACACACACACACACACACACACCACGCACACATGCACACACACACACCACGCACACATGCACACACACACACCACGCACACATGCACACACACACACCACGCACACATGCACACACACACATGTACACACACACACACACACACACACACACACACACACAGACACACGCTCTCTTTATCACACTTTATATGATTCTTTCTTTTAGCCCTGCATGTTCAGAGAGCTCTGTACTGGGCCGACATCACTGCAGGTTTGTGGATCAGCTAACAGCACAGCACAGCACAGCACAGCACAGCACAGCACAGCACAGCACAGCACAGCACAGCACAGCACAGCACAGCACAGCACAACACACAGCACAGCACAGCACAGCACAGCACAGCACAGCACACAGCACAACACAGCACAGCACAGCACAGCACAGCACAACACAACACACAGCACAGCACAACACACAGCACAACACACAACACAACACAGCACAGCACAACACAACACACAGCACAACACACAACACAGCACAGCACAGCACAGCACAGCACAGCACAGCACAGCACACAGCACAGCACAGCACAGCACAGCACAGCACAGCACAACACAACACACAGCACAGCACAGCACAGCACAGCACAACACAACACACAGCACAACACAGCACAGCACAGCACAGCACACAGCACAGCACAGCACAGCACAGCACAGCACACAGCACAGCACAGCACAGCACAGCACAGCACAACACAACACACAGCACAGCACAGCACAGCACAGCACAACACAACACACAGCACAGCACAGCACAGCACAGCACAGCACAGCACAACACAACACACAGCACAGCACAGCACAGCACAGCACAGCACAGCACAGCACAGCACAGCACAACACACAGCACAGCACAGCACAGCACAGCACAGCACAGCACAACACAACACAACACACAGCACAGCACAGCACAGCACAGCACAGCACAGCACAGCACAGCACAACACAACACACAGCACAGCACAGCACAGCACAGCACAGCACAGCACAGCACAGCACAACACAACACACAGCACAGCACAGCACAGCACAGCACAGCACAACACACAGCACAGCACAGCACAGCACAGCACAGCACAGCACAACACAACACACAGCACAGCACAGCACAGCACAGCACAACACAACACACAGCACAGCACAGCACAGCACAGCACAGCACAACACACAGCACAGCACAGCACAGCACAGCACAGCACAGCACAACACACAGCACAGCACAGCACAGCACAGCACAGCACAGCACAACACAACACAACACAACACAACACACAGCACAACACAGCACACTACCCCAACCCAACCCAGCCCAATCCCAGCAGCACAACACTGCAGAAATCTACACACACACACACACACACACATTCAGATACTCACATCATTCACGAAAAGGTGGGCTAATCAATGCTGAAATAGAAAACAAACAAACAAAACAAACAAACAAACAAAGCATTAGATAAATAAAGACTCCGTAGCTTAGTGTTTGACAAAAACAATCATATATGTTGTCAAAGCAGAAAGTTGCTGAACTAATCACACATGAAATACACACACTGAACACACACTGAAAGCTATGCTGTAATGAATGCTGCAACAGGAGTAAATGGTGAACAAAGCAACACATAAAAGAGTTGAGAGGTTGTATCAAAACATATCTCCATAGCTCATAAATACATAAAAACATATCTCCATAGCTCATAAATACATCAAAACATATCTCCATAGCTCATAAATACATCAAAACATATCTCCATAGCTCAGTTAATATGTGAATACATAAAAACATATCTCCATAGCTCAGCTCATATGAATATACATAAAAACATATCTCTATAGCTCAGCTCATAGTGAATACATACATACATATCTCCATAGCTCAGCTCATAGTGAATACATACATACATATCTCCATAGCTCAGCTCATAGTGAATACATACATACATATCTCCATAGCTCAGTTAATATGTGAATACATAAAAACATATCTCTATAGCTCAGCTAGTGAATACATACATGCATATCTCCATAGCTCAGCTCATAGTGAATACATACATACATATCTCCATAGCTCAGCTCATAGTGAATACATACATACATATCTCCATAGCTCAGCTCATAGTGAATACATACATACATATCTCCATAGCTCAGCTCATAGTGAATACAAACATACATATCCCCATAGCTCAGTTAATATGTGAATACATAAAAACATATCTCCATAGCTCAGCTCATAGTGAATACATACATACATATCTCCATAGCTCAGTTAATATGTGAATACATAAAAACATATCTCCATAGCTCAGCTTATACATAAAATATACATACAGTGTGGTCTTCAGAGCAGAGTTGCATTGGGTTTTGACCCACTTGTCAAGAATCAGTGTGTTTATGTAAATGGTGTACTAAGCCTGCTTCTGCCAGCTCATCTGGGTCCCTTAGGTTGAACAGACAGACAAACAGACAGACAGACAGACAGATAGGCACAGATTCACCGATATGGCACGGAAGAGACAGACAAACACAAAGACAGAGACGGACAGACCGATCTTCTTTATAATGACTTCAATTTCGAGCAATCCAGGAAATGATTTAGTACTTCATTAATTGATTGAAATTAAGACTCATGAGGAAGTTTAGGTAATTCTCAATTACAGTAATAAATAGAATTTGCGACGATTAGCCAAGCTGACGGGGATTTGACCTGGGCCTGCTGTGAAGACTGGACCCGCTGGCTGCTCCTCTCTCATAGAGAGACCATTGTTCCCACCGTCTCCTCTAGCTGCCTCGTGGTGGACAGGAGTGGGGCCATGTGTGTGTGTGTGTGTGTGTGTTCCGCTGGCTGAATCAGAGGTCATACCAAGTGTTATTCGGTCCAAATAGAATAGCGCAGCTTTGATATGTGTCCAGTGACGCTGCGGAATGCTTCATTTTGTTTTGACGGATATCTCAGAGATCAGTCACTTCTCGATAACTGAACTGAACTGAATAAGCCAACGCTGCTATTCTCACTCAGGTTTTGTTTTCATTGGTTTAATGTGCTATGTTGAGGTCTTTAAACTAATAGTATAATGTCATTACATTTGTGTAATATTTCTAACTGATATTCCATGTCAGATGATTGGAAAATGAATAGTTGTGGTGAAATAAGTGCTGTAAGTATTAACCTGGAAAGCACATAGGCAGTTGGTCAGCAGTCTGCTTTTTTCCACCATTTTTCCTCTTGTTTGTTGACTGGATAGCCACTGCTGAGCTACCATGGTAACAGTGGTCAAAATGAGTCATGGTGTTGATAGTGTGTGTGTGTGTGTGTGTGTGTGTGTGTGTGTGTGTGTGTGTTGTGTGTGTGTGGTGTGTGTGTGTGTGTGTGCATGTCTGTGCATGCGCATAGGCGTGCATGTGTATGTGTATGTGTGTGTGTCTGTATGTGTGTGTGTGTGCGTGTGTGCGTGTGTGTGTGTGTGAGAGAGAGAGAGAGAGAGAGAGAGAGAGAGAGAGAGAGAGAAAGAGAGCCTGGAAGAGGTAGAGGTCAGATTAATGCAGCGTCCAGGCACAGAGTTCACTGAGGACATCACGTCTCTGGCTGCTGTTGCGGTGGTTGGAAGTCTGCGTGTACATTTCACAGTGTAAATTACAAAATGTAAAACAGCAGGCACATCATCCCTATCTGTTTTAGTGTGTGAGTGTGTGTGTGTGTATGTGTGTGTGTGTGTGTGTGTGTGTGTGTGTGTGTGTGTGTGCGTGCGTGCGTGCGTGCGTGCGTGCGTGCGTGCGTGCGTGCGTGCGTGTGTGTGTGTGTGTGTGTGTGTGAAATACAGAGTGATAGAAACCATAGCGATAAAAGCATCTGTGCCACATTAAACTCAACCAGTCTGAGCCTGTCCCACACACACACACACACACACACACACACACACACACACACACACATACACACACACACAGGGCCAATAAACCAACAACCAGTGTCTCATAAATAAACAAACAAGTATCGGATGGCAGACAGGGCCGGGGCTGGGACACCACAACAGAAGCAGCACCCAGCCTTCACCCTAAACCTACAGAAGACCAGAGCAGACCAGAGCAGAGACGAGAACCAGACCAGGATGGCAGAGGAGGGGAGAGGAGAGGAGGAGAAGAGAGGAGAGGAGAGGAGAGGAGAGGAGAGGAGGAGAAGAGAGGAGAGGAGTAGAAGAGAGGAGAGGAGAGGAGAGGAGAGAAGAGGAGAGGAGGAGAAGAGAGGAGAGGAGTAGAGGAGAAGAGAGGAGAGAAGAGGAGAGGAGGGGAGGAGGGGAGAGGAGAGGAGGAGAAGAGAGGAGAGGAGTAGAGGAGAAGAGAGGAGAGAAGAGGAGAGGAGAGGAGGGGAGGAGGGGAGAGGAGAGGAGGAGAAGAGAGGAGAGGAGTAGAAGAGAGGAGAGGAGAGAAGAGGAGAGGAGGAGAAGAGAGGAGAGAGTAGAGGAGAGGAGAGGAGAGAAGAGGAGAGGAGGGGAGGAGGGGAGAGGAGAGGAGAGGAGGAGAAGAGAGGAGAGGAGAGAAGAGGAGAGGAGTAGAGGAGAGGAGAGGAGGGGAGAGGAGAGGAGGAGAAGAGAGGAGATGAGAGGAGAGGAGGAGAAGAGAGGAGAGGAGAGGAGGAGGGGAGAGGAGGAGAAGAGAAGAGAGGAGAGGAGGAGGGGAGAGGAGTAGAGGAGAGGAAAGGAGAGGAGAGGAGGGGAGGAGGGGAGAGGAGAGGAGGAGAAGAGAGGAGAGGAGAGGAGAGGAGGAGGGGAGAGGAGGAGAAGAGAAGAGAGGAGAGGAGGAGGGGAGAGGAGGAGAAGAGAAGAGAGGAGAGGAGAGGAGAGGAGAGAGGAGAAGAGGGGAGAGAAGGGGGAGAGGAGAGGAGCCTGTCCAGAGGATAGAGAGAATGGGGAGTGAATGGAGGAGAGGAAAGAGGTTGTTGAGAAGTTGACAGTTGTTGAATTTCTATAAAAAGAGGGAGAGAGGAGGCAGCAGAGAGAGAGAGAGAGATAGAGAGAGAGGGGGGAGAGAGAGAGAGACAGAGAGGGAGAGGTACGAGGAGTAGAGACAAACAGTGTGAGAAGGGGACAGAGAAAGAGGGGGAAACAGAATGAGAGAGAGGGGGCAGATAGAAGGATGTGAAAGAGGGCCGAGAGAGAAAATGATGAAGGGATATAGAGAGAGAGAGGAAGAGCGAGAGTGCAAGACAGAACAAGAGAGAGAGAGAGAGAGAGAGGGAGGGAAAGAGAGAGAGAGAGAGAGAAAGGCAAGAGAGGGACAGAGGGAGGGAAAGAGAGAGAGAGAGAGAGAGAGAGAGAGAGAGAGAGAGAGAGAGAGAGAGAGAGAGAGAGAGAGAGATAGAGAGAAAGGCAAGAGAGGGACAGAGGGAGGGACAGAGGGAGGGAGGGCAGGCCTGGTCTTAATAAAGGCTGCTGTCTCTGAGGGGAGAGGCGCAGCCTGAGGACAGTAAACCGCATCCTTCCTCTGACTGCACAGACAGGAAGAGACCCCTGCAGGGACACCCCCGCTTCCTGACCACCCCCCCGCCACACACGGCCAGGGGTCACTGCATAAGTACTTCCGGGGTCGTGAGAGGTGCCACCTGTCTCCGGTTGTCTATCAGTAGTGCACACACACACACACACATGCACTCACACTCACACACACACACACACACACACACACACACACACACACACACATGCACACACACACACACACACGACATACTGGTAGATATCTACAAACATGTATACATAAACATGATAGTGTGGAGGTGCAGTGATAGTGTGGGGGTGCAGTGATAGTGTGGAGGTGCAGTGATAGTGTGGGGGTGCAGTGATAGCCTTGAGGGGCCCCCGTGCTCAGTGTGATGCTATGAGATATTATTGCCAACACATACTACTTGAGGCCTCTGACAGAGGAAGTCCAGTAGCCAGTTGCAGAGGTAGGTACTGAGTCCCAGTTTGTCAAGTTTGCAGATGAGTTGTTGTGGTATTATGGTGTTGAATGCAGAACTGAAGTGTATAAACAGCAATCTCACATATGAGTCTCTTTTTTCCAGGTGGGTGAGGGCTGGGTGGAGGGCAGAGCAGATTGCATCCTCTGTGGACCGTTTGGCTCGGTATGCAAACTGGAAGGGGTCCAGGGTGGGGGGGGAATGGATTTGATGTGTGACATGACAAGCCGCTCAAAGCACTTCATGATGATGGGTGTCAGTGCCACGGGGCGGTAGTCATTGAAGCGGGATGGAGCAGTTTTCTTCGGCACAGGTATGATGGTGGCAGCTTTGAAACATGATGGGACGATGGCTTGCTTCAGGGAAGTGTTAAAGATGTCTGTGAAGACATTCTTAAGCTCCTCTGCGCAGGATGTTGTCTGGGCCTGCTGTCTTTCGGGTGTTGATAACAGCAAGTGTCCTCTTCACGCTGTCGGCAGAGAGGCACAAGGGCTGCTCGTGTGGAGGGGGAGGGGTCTTCTGT
>NC_055959.1:36948827-36958827 GCF_018492685.1 Alosa sapidissima | reverse complement strand
ACGTTACTGAAAATAAACAACTGTGACCAAAAGCATGAATGACAACAGGACAACTCATTGAAAGACACAACGCAGAAAAAAAAAAACAAGTTTACTGTGACAATAACATTCTATTTGACATTTTAATAACCTGTTATTGCATCAAACTATTTTACAACTGCAATACCAACAGTCACATGACTCACTATACAATCTGACATATAACCATGTTAATGTGAATCTTATGATTATGACCCAGACTGCCATGCAATATACAGTGCTTTATCCTCATGACAATAAAAATGACATATTTTATTAGCGTGATATTATTGACAGACCCTTGTGGTAAAGTTGGTATCGCACTTGAAAAGATGGCCACATCACGAGACTTGCTCTCCGATAGTCGGGACAGGAGGAGGCAGAGAAGACACTGAGTGTTGTGGTCAATATTAAACGTTTACGAGCCTCCATTAATGTCAGGGAGCTTTGAGATGAAGAGCTGTTTTATTTTTAGAAGATTGGATTATAGAAGTCAGGTTTTAAAGCATTCCCATTGCTATGGGCTTTACTGAGGAGGTGAATGGAGGCTTTTGTGTCAGGGCAGTCTCACAGAGTTGATAAATAGTCAAAAACAACATGAGAAGGAATCACACCTCACTTTTTTGTTTTAGAATGGCAGCTGTGTGCACTTTTCCTGTGTATGCATAAGTGCTTGTTTGTGTACACGTGTGTGTTTGTGTGTGTGTGTAGGTGTGTGTTTATGTGTGTGTGTGTTTGTGTGTGCGCGTGTGTGTGTGTGTCTGTTTGTGTGTGTGTGTGCTCCAAGGTAGTCTTACCACCAGGCCCCACCATGTCCTCACCAGGTAAACAAACACACTCAGGCAAGTAAACAAGCACACTCTTCATTCACTGTGGGGCCACTCTGGCCTGCCGGGCTTTGGTGACCACTGTGTCCATTGTGTTTACTTGTGGTGTGTGTGTGTGTGTGTGTGCGAAAGAGAGAGAGAGAGAGAGAGAGAGAGAGAGAGAGCATTGTATATGAGAGGTGTGTGTATTTATAGATGTGCGGGTGTGTGTATAAACCAAAGGTTCATAAGTAGAGGTGTGTTAGTGAAAAACTGTCCATAGGACGATACATTCTCATGTGTATGGAACATATGTTTGCATGTACAGTATTTAATGGAAAGTTTGACTGAGAGAGAGAGAGAGAGAGAGAGAGAGAGAGATTGAGAGTAAGAGGAATGTGACAGCTTTTCCTAGCATGGCACGAGCGGACGGTGTGATTTGCAGTAGGGGCTGCTGATGAGAGGATGTGAGTGCAGCTCGGTGACTAAGCACCAAAACCAACTCACAAACCCGCAGAGGAACTGGGTGCTGGAGGCGCCGTGTTATTCTGTGCCATGTTAACACCCTCCGCAGCTCTGCTGCGTCGAAAAGAAATTAAACTAAGTGTGTGTGTCTCTATGTGTGTGTGTGTTTTTCTCTCTCTCTATATGTGTGTGTGTGTATCTCTCTCTATATATATATATATGTGTGTGTGTGTGTCCTTCTCTCTATATGTGTGTGTATGTCTCTCTCTCTCTCTCTATATATATATATGTGTGTGTGTGTGTGTGTCTATATGTGTGTGTATGTCTCTCTCTCTCTATATATACATATATATATGTGTGTGTGTGTGTGTGTCTTTCTCTCTATATATGTGTGTATGTGTGTGTGTGTGTATGCTATATCTGCTTAACCCTCCTCTGTTTCCCACCTCTCTCTCTCTTCCCTTTTCCCTCTCTCTCTCTCTCTCTATCCCACTCTCTCTCTCTCTCTCTCTATCCCACTCTCTCTCTCTCTGTAACCCTCTCTCTATCCCACTCTCTCTCTCTCTGTAACCCTCTCTCTATCCCACTCTCTCTCTCTCTGTAACCCTCTCTCTATCCCACTCTCTCTCTCTCTGTAACCCTCTCTCTATCCCACTCTAGTAATGTCTCTCTGTAGTAACAGGAGAAGTCTCATATTGGGGATCCAGTTTTATGAAGGCTGTTTAAAGTGGTGTGGGAGCGGTGAGGGTGGGGGTGTGGGGGTGTGGGTGAGGGGGTGTGGGTGTGGGTGTGGGTGTGGGGGTGTGGGGGTGTGGGTGTGGGTGAGGGGGGGTGGGGGTGTGGGGGTGTGGGTGCGGTGAGGGTGGAGGGGCGAGTGGCTTTCCAGGCGGCCACAGGTAGGGCCGGCCCAGACAAAGTGCTCTTTGAGTGCTGCGGTCGGGCAGTGCGCCAGACGCCTGTCCACACCTCACACGAGGACCTCTTACTCAGTACAGGGATCGCGTCGGCTCTTACCTATAACACTATTACGTACGTACACACACACACACACCCACACACACACACACCCACACACATACACTTATGCACACAGGTATCTGCACACACACACAAACACACAAACACTATTGGGACCTCAAAGTGTACTATCACATCCATCCAGTTGCTCATTTTCACAAGAACAAACACATCTCACACCTAAACAGCACATGTTCACACACACACACACACACACATACGCACAGAAATTTAGGAGAGAGTAATTGTGCGTCATAAATCACACCACGAGGCAGAGAGGGTGAATAATAAACAGTAAATAAATAAATAAATAATCTCCATCGTTTATTTGGTTCTGGGAAACCAGAGTCATAACTCATGTCCCTCCGCCACTGGCGCCAAGTGGTGCTGTACTGTGGCCCCTGCTATGCATGTGTGTGTGTGTGTGTGTGTCTACAGATGTCGCATATACGTGTGGTGTGTGGGGACTTATGTATTTTTGTAAACATATGCTTTAGCATGCGCATATGTGTTTTGGGTTATGGTTATGGGTGTGGATGTGGCTTTTCATTGTGTGTGTGTGTGTGTGTGTGTGTGTGTGTGTGTGTGTGTGTGTGTGTGTGTGTGTGTGTGTGAGTGTGTGTGTGTGTGTGTGTGTTGTGTGTTTTTTCCACCCAGTGGTTTTCATCGCAGGCTGTTGGAGCTGCCGTGATGGACGAGCTGCAAATGGGTTTGGGGACAACGAGCGAAGACTAACGGAGCGACAGAGAGACACGATGACAGAGGAGAGGAACAAACAGAATAAAATGATAAAAAGGAGAAGAGAAGGCATGATAGGAGAGATGCAGAGGGTGAGAAAAGAGAGAGAGAGAGAGGGATGAAAACATGTGTGGAAGAGTGAGAGAGAGGGAGAGAGAGAGAGGGAGATACACAGAGGGTGAGAAGAGAGAGAGATAGAAAGAGAGGGAGAGAAAGAGAGATAGGGAGAAAGAAAGAGAGAGGGGGATGAAAACATGTGTGGAAGAGTGAGAGAGAGGGAGAGAGAGAGAGAGGGAGATACGCAGAGGGTGAGAAGAGAGAGAGATAGATAGATAGAGAGAAAGAGAGAGAGGGATGAGGACATGTGTAGAAGAGTGTGGGAAGGATGGTGGTGAGAGGAGTGAAAGGTAGAGTGTACAGGAGAACAGAGGAGAGGAAGGCGTCTGTACAACGTCATGCTGGGCTGGGGTACGCTGGGCTGGGGTCAGGGTGCGCTGGGCTGGGGTACGCTGGGCTGGGGTCAGGGTGCGCTGGGCTGGGGTGCGCTGGGCTGGGGTCAGGGTGCGCTGGGCTGGGGTGCGCTGGGCTGGGGTCAGGGTACGCTGGGCTGGGGTGCGCTGGGCTGGGGTCAGGGTACGCTGGGCTGGGGTGCGCTGGGCTGGGGTGCGCTGGGCTGGGGTCAGGGTACGCTGGGCTGGGGTCAGGGTACGCTGGGCTGGGGTGAGAGGTGCGCTGCGCTGGGGTGAGAGGTGCGCTGGGCTGGGGTCAGGGTGCGCTGGGCTGGGGTGCGCTGGGCTGGGGTCAGGGTACGCTGGGCTGGGGTCAGGGTACGCTGGGCTGGGGTCAGGGTACGCTGGGCTGGGGTCAGGGTACGCTGGGCTGGGCTGGGGTGCGCTGGGCTGGGGTCAGGGTACGCTGGGCTGGGGTGAGAGGTGCGCTGCGCTGGGGTGAGAGGTGCGCTGGGCTGGGGTGAGAGGTGCGCTGGGCTGGGGTGAGAGGTGCGCTGGGCTGGGGTGAGAGGTGCGCTGGGCTGGGGTCAGGGTACGCTGGGCTGGGGTGCGTTGGGCTGGGGTTAGGGTACGCTGGGCTGGGGTGAGAGGTGCGCTGCGCTGGGGTGAGAGGTGCGCTGGGCTGGGGTCAGGGTGCGCTGGGCTGGGGTGCGTTGGGCTGGGGTTAGGGTACGCTGGGGTGGGGTGAGAGGTGCGCTGGGCTGGGGTCAGGGTACGCTGGGCTGGGGTGCGTTGGGCTGGGGTTAGGGTACGCTGGGGTGGGGTGAGAGGTGCGCTGGGCTGGGGTCAGGGTACGCTGGAGTGTGCTGGGGTGAGGTGGGGCCGCATGGGGTGGGGTGGGGAGGGGTTGCGTTAGCAGTGTGATGTGGTATTGTTCTCTGTTAGGGGCATTTTCTCCTGTTGATTAGCGTTCTGTTTGTGGTGCTGTTTGGTGTTGTGTTGTATTGTGTTTGTGGTGTTGTGTTGTGGTGTGTTTGTGGTGTTGTGTTGTGTTGTGTTGTATTGTGTTGTGGTGTGTTTGTGGTGTTGTGTTGTGTTGTATTGTGTTGTGGTGTGGTGTTGTGGTGTCTTTCTTCTCTGCTGTGGTCTGTTGTGTTGTGCTGGACTGACCGGGCTTTCAGCAAGAGGATTTGTATTAGCACACAGTGTGAAGAGACTTTCATAGTCCTCTGTCTTTTTCTCTCACACCATGCCGACACACACACACACACACACACAAACAAAAAAAAACACACACACACACACACACCACACACACACAAACAGACACACCACACACAGACACACACACTCAAACACACACACACACAAACATGCAGTTCTTCAAATCTACCACATATAATTTCCACAGTTAGGAAACACAGATGCTTTTCCATATCAGTTTTCCATGTTCAAGTCTCCTTCTCTTCACAGTCTTCATAAAGCATGTCTTATGATTCCACATTCATAGAATCTGTTTCCAGCTGTACCCAATTGCAAGGACACCTATTGATATTCAGGAGTCCCTCCATCCTCACAGGCTAATGAAGATGTTCAGTTCCTTGTACTAGTGGTCAGTATGCCTCACACCAGGGCCGGCCCTCACAGATCTCTGGACCTGAACAGCTCCGTACTCTCTAAGATCATCACAGCTCTCTGGACCTGAACAGCTCGCTGCTCTCTAAGATCATCACAGGTATCTGGACCTGAACAGCTCGCTACTCTCTAAGATCATCACAAGTATCTGGACCTGAACAGCTCGCTACTCTCTAGGATCATCACAGGTATCTGGACCTGAACAGCTCGCTACTCTCTAGTCCAGCTCGCTACTCTCTAGGATCATCACAGGTATCTGGACCTGAACAGCTCGCTACTCTCTAAGATCATCACAGGTATCTTTGGACCTGAACAGTTCGCTACTCTCTAGGATCATCACAGGTATCTTTGGACCTGAACAGCTCACTACTCTCTAAGATCATCACAGGCATCTCTGGACCTGAACAGGTTGCTACTCTCTAAGATCATCACAGGACCTGAACAGCTCGCTACTCTCTAAGATCATCTCTGGACCTGAACAGCTCGCTACTCTCTAGGATCATCACAGGTATCTTTGGACCTGAACAGCTCACTACTCTCTAAGATCATCACAGGCATCTCTGGACCTGAACAGGTCGCTACTCTCTAAGATCATCACAGGACCTGAATAGCTCGCTACTCTCTAAGATCATCTCTGGACCTGAACAGCTCGCTACTCTCTAAGATCATCACAGGACCTGAACAGCTCATTACTCTCTAAGATCATCACAGGCATCTTTGGACCTGAACAGCTCACTACTCTCTAAGATCATCTCTGGACCTGAACAGCTCGCTACTCTCTAAGATCATCACAGGACCTGAACAGCTCGTTACTCTCTAAGATCATCACAGGCATCTTTGGACCTGAACAGCTCACTACTCTCTAAGATCATCTCTGGACCTGAACAGCTCGCTACTCTCTAAGATCATCACAGGACCTGAACAGCTCGCTACTCTCTAAGATCATCTCTGGACCTGAACAGCTCGCTACTCTCTAAGATCATCACAGGTATCTCTGGACCTGAACAGCTCGCTACTCTCTAAGATCATCACAGGACCTGAACAGCTCGCTACTCTCTAAGATCATCACAGGCATCTTTGGACCTGAACAGCTCACTACTCTCTAAGATCATCTCTGGACCTGAACAGCTCGCTACTCTCTAAGATCATCACAGGACCTGAACAGCTTGTTACTCTATAAGATCATCACAGGCATCTTTGGACCTGAACAGCTCACTACTCTCTAAGATCATCTCTGGACCTGAACAGCTCGCTACTCTCTAAGATCATCACAGGACCTGAACAGCTTGTTACTCTATAAGATCATCACAGGCATCTTTGGACCTGAACAGCTCACTACTCTCTAAGATCATCTCTGGACCTGAACAGCTCGCTACTCTCTAAGATCATCACAGGACCTGAACAGCTTGTTACTCTATAAGATCATCACAGGCATCTTTGGACCTGAACAGCTCACTACTCTCTAAGATCATCTCTGGACCTGAACAGCTCGTTACTCTCTAAGATCATCACAGGCATCTTTGGACTAGAGATGCGCGGATGGGCTATTATTTTAACCGTAACCGCATAGCAAAACTTATCATCCATCCGCACCAACGTTTTTTGACCAATTTTCAAAACCGCACCCGCCCGCCATCCGCTGGTTGTTTTAATGTATATGGGTGATGCGTTTGATTGGTTCAACCGCCACCCGCCCGAATTTAATTAAAATATTATATTTCTTAACGTCCTCTGCCTGATCCGCGATTTAACCGCGGAGTCCGCGGCTGTAACCGCGAACCGCGCATATCTACTTTGGACCTGAACAGCTCGCTACTCTCTAAGATCATCTCTGGACCTGAACAGCTCGCTACTCTCTAAGATCATCACAGAGCACTTCATCATTATCCTATTATATCTTCTTGTTTCTTTGTAGGAGACGCATTTGAGTTTATTTTTGGTTTCATAATTGACTTATATTTGTCTCTTTCGTTGCTTTTAAGAGCGCTCCTCCTACAGGTGGAGAGGCGCTACCCTATACATTGGAGCGTGTAGCGCATGGCGAGGAGAAGGCGTGCCACCAGACACAGTCTTTGACCTTTGACCTCGGCCTGGATCTGCGTTACGGAGCTCGGCCTGTGTGAGAAAGCAGAACTCCGCTACAAAGACATATTTAAGAACATTTAAAACAATTTGCATCTTTATTTTGTACTTTATATTTATTTGCAATAAATACCGACAAACATTCAACGACAACACTTTTGGATTTTCTTGGATTCGGGCAGCGAGTCTTACCCGGTACCCGCATTCTTCAGGTGGTTGGAAACAATAGGAAGAAAACAGTAACCTGACTCTCGCCAGATGAATTTCGTTCCGCCTAGCTCCACTCATCCATCTGGGATCGATCCATTGGAGAGGTGTTTCAGAAGGCTGGGCTTTATCAAAAATCTTTGCATAAGATTGGATAAGCCACTTGTCCGTCATCTATTGACGTGCTACTTCAACCACTCACATCGAAGCCAACCCGTGACGCTGAGAACTCACAGTTGCTTCTACACTATGTCACATCTATGAAACTCCCGCCCTGCTTCCTGATTGGCTCTACCATACAATCTCGTGCTGAAATCACTCTCAACGGAAGCGATCCAGGATGGATGTGAGTTAGGCGGAACGAAATTCATCTGGCGAGAGTCAGGTTAAGAAAACGGGGTTACAGGAAAAAAACAAATATTGTTTTTTGCCACTACAATCTTGTATTGGTATTTGTGCTCAATTTGTACTAAACACAATAAATAAAATCTGACTGATTGATTGATTAATTGGGTGATTGATTGATGACATGTCACTGGTTTCCTTACCGAGGGCTTTAGAGAGGATGGGGAACTCTGCAAATCCAAAGCCAGACTGACTCAAGACTGAGTTTGGAAGCCAACCCAGCTAAAGCCAAGAACCTGTTTGGAAAAAGGAGATGGCAAAGCAGCATTTTTCCAATGTCCATGATTGAGTTCATGAGTGGTTCAATTATGACTGTTGACTGTGCGGTCACATTTGATGTTAATCAACCAGGACCGACATGATGGTCAACCCGAAGGGCCCACTTACAGTATGTTCTCCTCACGCACTCTCTGCTAGACTGCTGGACCTTTGCCTCAGACCTGCCATCATGGTACATGTGTGTGTGTGTGTGTCTCTCTGTGTGTGTGTGGGAGAGAGTATTTTTTCCCACAGCTGTGAACCAGTCTATCTGTCTGTTCTAATGCCTGTTCAATGTCTGTTCAAGTGGTTCTAGCCTGTATACATGTAATACAGCATACTCCAAGATGATGTACTAGCCTGTATAATACAGCATACTCCAAGATGATGTACTAGCCTGTATAATACAGTATACTACATGTACTAGCCTGTATATTACAGCGTACTCCGAGATGATGTACTAGCCTGTATAATACAGCATACTCCGAGATGATGGACATGTAAATGCATACAGTAGGTTATTTGAGGGCAGATTTCAACCTAATGTGCTGTTCCGACATCTCAAAGAGCAGTGCTATCATTTGTCTGCTCTACCAGCTGTCTGCTTGAGTTTCACTGAGAGCCCAGTAGCTTATCACGCAGTGTACCCTCGCTAAAGTCTGCTTAGTGTTCTGGTGATCACACAGACCCAAGCCATGATCCAATCTCCTCAGACATGTTTACTTGTCAGGGGCACATGCCAAATTGCAGCCTATAAAGTGAACGAGGCAAGAGCCCAAGAGGCCGAGCCATGCAAATCTCCCACTCTGTGTGTGTGTGTGTGTGCAAATCTCCCACTCTGTGTGTGTGTGTGTGTGCAAATCTCCCACTCTGTGTGTGTGTGTGCAAATCTCCCACTCTGTGTGTGTGTGTGTGTGCAAATCTCCCACTCTGTGTGTGTGTGTGTGTGTGTGCATGTGCAAATCTCCCACTCTGTGTGTGTGTGTGTGTGTGCAAATCTCCCACTCTGTGTGTGTGTGTGTGTGTGTGCAAATCTCCCACTCTGTGTGTGTGTGTGTGTGTGTGTGTGTGTGTGTGTGTGTGTGTGTGCAAATCTCCCACTCTTCATTTCCGCACGCAGATCTGACCGGCTGCCAGGCTAGCACTGGGTGGCTGCCACGTTGGCCTGCTTTGCACTCTCACACAAACACTCACTCACACATGAAAGCACACACACATACATACACACACACACACACACACACAAACTGACTCACACTCTCACATACATACTCTCTCTCTCACACACACACAGACACACACACTCAAATACACAGGAAAAAAAAAAGAGTTGTAGATACTTGTGTGCTCTTTTTTTCAATTCCAATTTTCTTAAAGGAAAATTCCGGTATTTAGCACTTTGAGTCCCTTTTCTGGTTTGTTTTGGATGAACTAGAGTGGTGGACACCGAAATTTTGACGATTGGTCCTGTCTCGACCTTTCTGACTCGTTCTGAATTGCCTTTGACTAGTCAGAGTGGCTGCCAGCAGGCATATTGTAGGCTACTCAAACATGTCCTAAAACAACCCTTAACGTTCGTTTTCAAAACTGTGCAACTCAGTGGTTAGTGGTGTTCGTTGATGTTCCAAAACAAGTAGCGTAGCGAAATACAGTTTCTGTCCTGTTTTATTTGGCATTTTGTAAAATCCCATTGATTTCTGTTGGAAGACTCATTGCACGTTAATATTACTGCGCCACCGTCTATGCTTCAGGTTCAAATATTGAGTGGTTGTGAATAGTTCCACAATAGCAAATAAGACGGCTGGAAATCATACATTGCGCCGATATATTTGCTTTCAATAATCAACGAACACCACTAAACACTCAGTGAGTTGCACAGTTTTGAAAACGAACGTTAAGGGTTGTTTTAGGACATGTTTA
>NC_055959.1:36941327-36943827 GCF_018492685.1 Alosa sapidissima | reverse complement strand
TAGGTCACACCATAACACAGATGACCCACTGCTGATGGTTTAGAGCCAGGTCACTATAGGTCACACCATAACACAGATGACCCACTGCTGATGGTTTAGAGTCTGGTCACTATAGGTCACACCGTAACACAGATGACCCACTGCTGATGGGCTAGTTAGGACAGCCAGCTCTCCAGAGGTCAAAGTGTGTTTGTGTATGTTTGTGTGGGTTTATGTGTGTCTGCGTGTGTGTGTATGTGTGTTTGTTAATGTCTGTGTGTTCGTGTGTTTGTATGCACATATGTGTGTGTGTGTGTTCATGTGTTTGCATATGTGTGTGTGTGTGTGTTCATGTGTTTGCACATATGTGTGTGTGTGTGTTCATGTGTTTGCACATATGTGTGTGTGTGTGTGTGTGTGTTCATGTGTTTGCATATGTGTGTGTGTGTGTGTTCATGTGTTTGCATATGTGTGTGGTACAATGGCTGCAAGGTCAGAGGCAGAGACCTTTATCTCCCAGTGTAAGTACGAGTTTCAAATCTTGATGATTTTATGAGTTCTCCCTGCTTACTGAAAGTCGCTGTGTGAACCTGCGTGACGTGAGTATGAAATAGAATGCGAAATATTAAAATAATCGCATCGGACTTGGTGTGTACACTTTGAGTGCGAAAATTTCGCACACGAATTTTTCGCATTTTCGCACTGTTATTTCGTATCGTATCTGGTGTGTACGGGCCTTAAGTACGAGACTTACTGCCTTCCCATCAGACCCAGGCTTTCAACACGGTCAATCCAAACAATGAGCTGACCAAATGGACCACTGGGCCGGCCATGAGTCTCACACCTGTCCTTGGGTAGGAGTGGCAGGAGTAGGAGTGTGTGTGTGTGTGTCTGAGTAAAAATGACAGATGTGATCAGTACTGACTCACTGTGAGAGAGAAAGACTAGCTGTGCTATTTTGTGAGTGTTAGATAATTATAGCAACCGTACTATCTGGTTGGTTAAAGCTATTACTACTGTAGGTGGATGGCCCAGCTGTTTTCCAAAATGTCCAGCTGTATGTGTGTGTGTGTGTTGCCACAACAGCAGTAGTCAGTTGGATCAGCACACACACACACACACACACAAAACAGCATGCGCTAATGACGTCTATTAGATTCATTGCCTGATTAGGGTAAAATTAGCAGCTCTAAGTTGGCAGTAATTTAGTCAAGCTTCACTGACACACACACACACACACACACACACACACTAACACAGTCATGGTCCATAGTCAGCCATCACACACACTTTATAAGTCACAGAAGCGTTTATGAGCGTCCACCCCACTGCTGCTGTGGACCTGCTCTCATTGGCCGGTTCACATTCCTCTGATGCTGTGGACCAGCTCTCATTGGCCGGTTCACATTCCTCTGATGCTGTGGACCTGCTCTCATTGGCCGGCTCACATTCCTCTGATGCTGTGGACCAGCTCTCATTGGCCGGCTCACATTCCACCGGAGTTCAGTGTTCGGCTGTTTGCTGCGAGACACTCACCACTTTAATACCACAACCAGTTAAAGCCTTATAACACACACACACACACATCCATACACATACACACACACACACACACACACACACACACACACACACACACACAGACACACACACACAGAGAGAGGGTGGAAGTGCCTGAGGTCCTTCCCAGCTGAAAGTCAAGGCATCTGGCTCAGGTCCAGCTGAGGTTCCACTCCATCCAACACAAATGTTCCACTTGTATCCCCCCATGGGCATACATGTCTCAACCCACACACACACACACACACACACACACTCACACACACACACACACACACACACACACACACACACACTCACACACACACACACACACACACACACACACACACACACACACACACACACACACACAGTCCAGTCTCAGGACATGGTCTTCTCCTCTCCTCTGTTCTTGCTGTAACTCCAGCTCTAGGGGTTTGGGCTCTGGGCTTTATGAGGCGCTGTGAGGCTGCTGCCATAATTTCTGGCGCTACAGAAACACAATTGAACTGAACTGAACGGAGTCCTCTGGTCCCCCCTCTTTCACATCTCCCTTTGTTCTCACTCCACTCCTCTCTCTCCACTCTTCCCTCACTCCACTCATCTCTCTCTCTTCTCTCACTCCACTCCTCTCTTCTCTCTCTCCACTCCTCTCTCTCTCTCTCTTCTCTCACTCCACTCCTCTCTTCTCTCTCTTCACTCTTCCCTCACTCCATTCCTCTCTCTTCTCTCTCTCTCTTCTCTCACTCCACTCTTCCCTCACTCCATTCCTCTCTCTCTTCTCTCATTCTCTCTTCTCTCACTCCTCTCTTCTCTCTCTCCACTCTTCTGTCACTCCACTCCACTCTTCCCTCACTCTGTTCCTCTCTCTCTTCTCTCATTCTCTCTTCTCTCTCTCCACTCTTCTGTCACTCCACTCCTCTCCTCTCTCACTCCTCTCTTCTCTCTCTCCACTCCAAACACACAGAGGCACCAGCAC
>NC_055959.1:36928827-36936327 GCF_018492685.1 Alosa sapidissima | reverse complement strand
TTTCCGTGGTCCCTCAGGCTAAACGAGGCAAGAGCAGGACATGTGGTCAAGGTCAGAGGTCAATCTCTCCCTGCTGCTCCCCTGCACCCACACAAACAGACACAGGATGTCCCATCACCCGCTACACACACACACACACACACACACACACACACACACACACACACACACACAGGATGCCCCACCAGCCCCCCCCCCCCCTCCCCCAGACACACATGTACATTCAATATACACACACACATACACACACACTCACACATGTAGAGTCATCACTCGCGAGGACACTGTGTTGCAGTAAGATGTGCAATAACACCCTCACTAGAGCAGAACAGAGCAACGCAGAGCCCACCCTGGAAGCACACACACACACACACACACACACACAGACACACACACACACACACACACACACACACACACACACACACACACACACACACACACACACACGTAGAGTCACCACCCAGGAAGAGGAGTGCTCATCTTCTGCTCCACTCCTCAACTTTTGACCTCACAGCCCTGGGCCTGGAATCACAGTCTCACACACACACACACACACACACACACACACATACAAACCAGATGTGTGTCTGCGCTGCGCTTTCTCTCCAAGGTATTTATCCTCATCATGACGCAAATTTCCATAAAAACCGACAACTCAATTCTGTCGTATTTTGGTGTGTCCCGTAGTTACCAGAACCTGACCGACACAACAGTGTACGGAACCTTCCGGAACATTGTAGCAACAAAACAGTGGCAGCGCAAAAGTCCCACCATGAGACGCAGCAGAGGGAGGGGCAGCCTGCTGGGCACCGGCGTTATCTTTGGCACAGATTACCAGGGAGACAAGCAAAACAAACCAGTGCTGATGTCACCCGCTAACGGCTCGCCGCCTCCGGCACAGGTGCGAAGCCACCAACCGTAAGAGCATCTGTCGCCATGGTGACTCTTCTCCTTTCACCTCCAGCACACCGCAATTATTCAAATCAGTCAGTGCAGGTAATAGGGACTGTCCCCACACACACACACACACACACACACACACACACACACACACACACACATACATATGCAAACACAACACACCTAGCAGTATTTACTTAGCAGTACTTACTTTCTAAAATTTCTCTTGGGGTGAATAAAGTCTGTCTATCTATCTATCTGTCTATCTATCTATCTGTCTATCTATCTATCAGTAGAGCAGTTTTTTTCTACTGAATATGAAATACAAATATAATCTGTTACTTTTTTTTTCTTATTGGAAACACCACCTGGGCATGGTCATATTGCTCCAGAGTGCTGTCTGTGTGTGTGTGTGTGTGTGTGTGTGTTTGGATATGTGTGTCTTTTTCTGTGTCTCTGTGTGTGTGCATGCACAATTGTAATGTTTTGTCTTGTAGAGACGAGTAGGGACTATAAAGAATGTGACCTATACTCCTATAAAGAATGTGACCTATGAGAATACTCCAATAAAGAATGTGACCTATGAGAATACTCCAATAAAGAATGCGACCTATGAGAATACTCCAGCATAGCCAGGCTTCTTTCCAACTTTTGATGCAAATTTCCAATTCAAATGCATAATGCTCAGTGGAAACGCCAGAAATTCACTTCTAAGGCCATTATTTGAACGTTTGGGCAAAGTGCAAAGTCTTATTTCTAACGAAAGCTAATTCATTCACTAGGCAAAATCAGTTTCCTAATTCAACACCATGGGTAAGACAGTGATGTGTCCACTCAATGCTTCTACAGTACAGGCAAACCACAGCTATGGCTTATGCACCAGAGCTGTGTACCTTACACACATTTTGTCTAGTAAGACATTGGCATATATGGCACTCACATGGCATAACGTGACTGAGGTTGGCAGTTAATTCGCATAAATTCACATTTGTTGCATTTCTTTTTTTCCTATACAGTTGCCCTGACAACCCTTATATTTTTATCTCACAGCTGCTCCTGCCTTGATTAGAAGAATATTTTAATTGGGCTCCCATTTTCTTTAGCTGGATGTTCATGAATGCAACATGCAAATGACCTGGATGGTGACCTCACTGTGTCACTAGACATTTAAATCAGCAGGTCGGGACCAGTCTGCTGAAAGCTACAAGTTAGAGGTCTGGGTGGGTCTGATTTTTCAGTCCTGCGCCCGCCCGCTCCCGCAATATTCTGTCCCGCTCCCGCATTAATGTGTCATTTTTAGTTAATATTATTATTATTATTATTATTATTATTATTATTATTGGCCAACAAAGGGAAATAAATTACTTTATTTTAATTGTATAAAATAATTAAAAACATATTTGATTTTAATTAATTACTGGATGAGTATAAGGGCCACCCGCCTAAGGGCACCAGGGTGTTGGAGTATGACAGGGGGGCTACACCGAATGCCTAACTGAAGCGTCCCGTTCGTGTTGCGTCGGCTGCAAAAATGACCACTATAGTCAATAGAAGTAGCTACAGCAGACGTGATACGTGTACGTTTGAAAAAAAAACAGACCAGTCTTCTAAAATGGATTTTAGGCGTCGCAAACGGAACGCTTCAGTTACGCGGCCGGTGTAGCTGTCCTGTAAAGGCCACCCGCCCCAACAGCCGAGGCACCAGGGTGTTTGAGGACATAAAGGCGGCAAAGGGCAGCATGCATTTGAAATGCTTTAGCTGCCACACATCTGCTGCCTTTGTGTTTGGGGGCACTGAATCACATTCAACACACCCTGAACCAACAGGGTTTCCCTCTGTGTGTGTGTGTGTGTGTGTGTGTGTGTGTGTGTGTATGTGTGTCTGTGACTGATAGAAAAGCAGTGTTTCACCAACTAACAGAGTGGTTACTGTTGAATTCTCATTGATACACACATCTGCTGGCACGCACGCACACACACACACACACACACACACACACACACACACACACACACACACACACACACACACACACACACACACACACACACACACACACAGGGGGAGAGAGAGAGAGAGAGAGAGGGAGAGAGAGATCAGGCTTCCTGATTTTTAAAAAACAAAACCCAATTCATCACTCTTCTGTTAAGACATTCTTATGATTCTAGTATAACATGCCTCCATCCCCACTAATACACATGCCCCCATCCCCACTAATACACATGCCCCCTTACCCACTCATACACATGCCCCCTTACCCACTCATACACATGCCCCCTTACCCACTCATACACATGCCCCCTTACCCACTAATACTGTACACATGCCCCCTTACCCACTAATACACATGCCCCCTTACCCACTCATACACATGCCCCCTTACCCACTCATACACATGCCCCCTTACCCACTCATACTGTACACATGCCCCCTTACCCACTAATACACATGCCCCCTTACCCACTAATACTGTACACATGCCCCCTTACCCACTAATACACATGCCCCCTTACCCACTCATACTGTACACATGCCCCCTTACCCACTCATACACATGCCCCCTTACCCACTAATACTGTACACATGCCCCCTTACCCACTAATACACATGCCCCCATTCCCACTAATACACATGCCCCTTTACCCACTAATACACATGCCCCCTTACCCACTAATACACATGCCCCCATCCCCACTAATACACATGCCCCCTTACCCACTAATACTGTACACATGCCCCCTTACCCACTAATACACATGCCCCCTTACCCACTAATACTGTACACATGCCCCCTTACCCACTAATACACATGCCCCCTTACCCACTAATACTGTACACATGCCCTCATCCGCACTCATACACATGCAAACAATATCATCATGTGCTACCCAGCTACCCTATGACTACCCAAAGCCTGGATTCCTAGAAGATATCACATGTTTGTTAGTATGTTTGTGTGTGTGAGTGTGTGTGTGTGTGTGTGCATGTGTGTGTGTGTGTGTTTGTGCATGCTCTGAGCAGAGTTTTGTGCAGTTACACACAGATGTGAGTGGCAGGACAAAGTCACCATTGTGTGAGTGTCTCAAAACACTTACGCACATTTACACAGTCATACTCACTTATCTATCTATGCACATAACACACACACACACACACACACACACACACACACACACACACACACACACACACACACACACACACACACACACACGTACATGCACACACACACACACACACACACACACACACACACACACACACACACACCTGGAGAGTCTGTAAGAGCGCCTTTGTGTTGATATGAACTGACAGTCATTTACAGAGCAGGACAGATGGTGGCGAATGAGAGAGGTCTAAGTTAGCAGCTTTAGCTACTGCGCTAGTTTGACAAACACACACTGAGAAAGACCAGAAAGAGAGAGAGGGAGAGAGGCAGAGGGAGAGAGAGAGAAAGAGGGACAAGGAGAGGGAGGGGTGAGGAGAGACGGGGAGGTAGACAGTCCCTCTAGCCGAATTTAAATCCACATTTGCAAGTAAAATGTGTCTGTAGTTTTGCTCTGAACACTCTCACACTACCCCTGTGGGCCTGGACACGTGAAAAATAACAGTGAGAAACTCCAAAGTCATTATTCAACACAACAACTGGACTTTATGATCAGGCCATCCTGTAATACTTAACTACCATGTAACACCTTTGAATTCTGTCTTATTTACTGCTCCATCCCATAATACTTAACTGTCATGTAACACGTTTGGTAACACTTTATTTTAATGTGTCGCTGTTACAGTGTACCTAGCTAATTAGGTACAGTGGTACAACCTGTGTAACAACATGTACTATCAGGTTCTACTTGCATTATTTGACATGTATGTTGTGTCTTCGATATCTTGGAACAAGTCTACTAATTCACTACATAGTACATATCAACTGTGTTGGTACACACTTATTGCTCTTTGATACAGTGGCATAGACCCATTAAAATGAAGTGTACCAGTTAAGTACTTACAATTACATATCACATGTATGTTGTGTCATTGGTGTCTTGGAACATGTCTGCCATTACCCTACATACTGTAGTACATGTATCAACTGTGTTGGTACACATTTATTACTCTTTGATACTATGTAGTGAATTAGTAGACCTGTTCTAAGACATCGAAGACACAACATACATGTCATATGTATAGGTTTATTCCACTGTATCAAAGAGTAACAAGGTTGTAGCAGCACAGCTGTTACATGTACACTGAAGACAATGAGGCCTTGACTGGAGCTAAGAATGGTTTGTATATCAAATCTATCATGACCAGATTTACCCCATCCAGCAGGTCTCAGGTCAGCTCTTTGCCTCTGATGAAAATTTAGACAAATTGGCAACGTTTTGTAAAAGCACTCAGTATTACAATGTAACATCTATATGTAGGTACCCACAAATACATAATGCAAGTACAATGATAGTACCTGATAGTACATGTTGTTACACAGGTTGTACCACTGCACCTAATTAGGTAGGTACACTGTAACAGCGACACATTAAAATAAAGTGTTACCACACGTTTGAATTCTGTCTTATTTACTGCTCCATCCCATAATACTTAACTGTCATGTAGCATGTTTTTAAGTCTGTCTTATTTACTGCTCCATCCTGTAATAGTTAACTGTCATGTATCACGTTTTTAACTCTGTCTTATTTACTGCTCCTGCAGCCTGCCTGTCAGCCACATGTTGCTGGTGCACACTCCATGTGTTAGCATGGCCGCCTGCACGCCAGTGCTGCTCATGTTGATCTTTATGAGGTCGCTGTGAACACTGAAAGTTGTATATCATGGGTGTGTATGTCCCTGTGTCACTCTCTCCCTCTTTCAATACAGTATACATGTATGTGTGTGTGTGTGTGTGTGTGTGTGTGTGTGTGTGTGTGTTTGTGTGCGTGTGTTTGTGTGTGTGTGTTTGTGTGTGTTTGTTTGTGTGTGCGTGTGTGTATGTGTGTGTGTGTGTGTGTTTCTGGCTACTTTTGTCAGTGTGTGTGTGAGTGTGTACAGTATGTTGCTTTGGACCATATAAAACACAGAGAAATAATGCCGGATGTGCATGCCAACCATCCCGTTACAGTAGTAAACGGCCTCAACTGAGCGTAAATGCACAGGCTCCTGCCAAACGCCTCCTGTGGCAATGGAACAGGGCAATAGAATAGAACAGCGACTGTGTTATTACAATATTTCAGTGCTCGCCACAGTCTAATACTGCGAATCAGCCCCAAACATCTGCAACAATCTGAAACATCTGATTTGAATCGAATTTAACTGGCGCTGACACGCCTGCCAAGATCTTTATATAGATATCAGGCCGTCAAGTCGAGATGGCCAAAACCCACGCCCGCACACACTCAGCCCCGAGGCCCCGCCCCGCGACGGCCACTTCAGAACGAGATGAGGCAGAGCGGAGCGGGTACGTGCCCAGTGCCAGGGGCAGCGCCAGGTGCCCTCGTGCCCTCTGAGGAGCCTGGGAAATCACCGCACGCTGCCCCAGCGACAGAGCCAGCCACAGAGCGAGCGCTGGGCGCTCGGCCCTCACCGGCACAGATGACGGAGAGATAACTGGAGACGCGCTGATGGAGGCCTAATCGGATTGACCTCCGAGGATTGAAGGTTGGAGATGAGGCAGGCCAGCTTTTTGCGGGAAAACCAAGAACCTTTTCATAGAAGTTTTACCAGAAAAAAGCTCATGATTGACACCGTTTGGTACCGTTTATTTTTGAAATATTTATTTTCTTTTTTTTTTCAGAATAATTCTATTTTTGACTCTACACATTTCCCCAATCAACATTCAGTAAGTCATCTATGCAATATAAAGCGCCTGTTCATGCGCTTGGCTTGAATCTCATTAGCAGCGAGTGACCTTAAGACCTCACCTGACCCTAACTTTACCTTCAGACCCCTCCATCATGCCTGCGCTGAGTCAGCCAAGCAGTCCAGTAAACAGCAGGGAGAGCAGGAAGTCTTGCTGTGGTGAGCAAACCATGTGACTACATCCTCCCAGACACAAACAACGGCCCCAAAATACTCTGCCATTATTTTCGTATTTCACTACTCCCCACAGTCTAAAGACCTACCCTAATGTACACCAGTCCACCAGCTCACCTCAGATCTAGGCTAAATCGAAGCTGTTTCCTACTCTCAAAATAGGACACACATTCCAAGATGGCGTTCCATTTTTCCAGCTCAGGTAATTTATCCATTCCAGCGCCAGAGACTGGGTAGTTTTTGAGAACCCTCATCCCAGACACGTAGTTGAAGCGTACAGCAAGGGCTTATCTGTCACCTTGATGCAGATAGCGTTTAGTCCAGCGAACCCCTGCAGCACATCTACAGTAGCAGCAGAGGGAGAAGGCAAAGGCAATGAACTGTTTTCAGACCTGTTTCATAGTCACTGTGATGTCTGTGTGAGTGTTCTTTAACTAACCCGTGGAGCAGAGGGGCTTTATGCACAAGAGGACTAGAAGTAAGAGAGGACCGATCAACAAGACATGTGCAAGAGAAGAAAGGGAGAGAGAGAGAGAGAGAGAGAGAAGGAAAGAGAGAGACAGAGTAGA
>NC_055959.1:36916327-36923827 GCF_018492685.1 Alosa sapidissima | reverse complement strand
GCCGATGGATGACGTTCACGACCCCGTTCGACAATCTGCCACCAGCACGCCATGTAGCTTAAGCCTCAGTTCAACGTAGTCGGTGTGGCTCAATAAAATACACTGTTGTGTGTTGGATGTGGGTGGCAAGTAACAGGATGTGGGTGGCAAGTAACCGGATGTGGGTGGTAAGTAACAGTGCCCTCATGTCGGGCACTGATGTGGGTGGCAAGTAACAGCGCACTCATGTCGGGCGCCTATTTGCGGAGCGCTTAAAGGCCTAACATGAGGGTGGCACACGTGGGTAAGTGGCAGAGAGTACAGTACGGAGGCCTAAATCCCAGAAAGTGGAATCCACAGGAAGCAGTTGAGCTTTCCCAGTGTGCACTGCGGCATGGGGATATTGCTGGGCAGACCGTACACTGTACACCGTACATAATAGAAGATCAGGGTTTGGTCTAGGGGAGGCATACATACAGGGACTCTACACTGTTAGTGTTTTACAGAACAATTTAGAGCTCATGCAATTCTGTACAGTATCTGACACTGCAGAGGGGGGGACTCACTTCTGTTCTACACTGTGAGTCCAGGAGCTCACTGAGGACTGTGCACACACACACACGTGTTTGAGGACACACACACGCACACACACACACACATATCTTTGAGGACACACACACACACACACATCCTGTTTAGAGAGATCTTTGGATACCCATCTGTGTTGTGATCCCAGTGCTGCCATCAGAATCAGACGGGTCATAGAGAGAGCACAGAGCAAGGCACCACAGGGAGGACACACACACACACACACACACTCACTGCAGGGAGGACACACACACACACACATACCTCAACAGGCCTCTTGATAAAAAAACAAGACACTCACATACACATGTGACGCTATCTATGCAGATTTAACACTGGTCCATCGCCTGACACACTTACATGTGCAGAATCATGTACATTAATTCATCAACATGTGAAATTAATGTACATGATTCTGTACATTATGAATGAATGTACATTAATTCATCAACATACACACACACACACGCACAAAATGAAAAATGAAATGTGGTACACTGATATCAGGAGACACATGATCGCAGAGGAGCTCTCAATCATATCAGAGGGGAGGGAATTTTGTTTAAGTTAATGGGAAAAATGTGGCACTAAGCTGATTAGGGCCATATTAAAACGGGTACAACTCACATCTGATTTCTCCCAAGTGGCGGCAGGCAGGCAGATGTTCTCTGCGACTGGGACAGGGACAGGGTTGACCCCAGCTCCCTCCTCCGATGGTCGCTCTCCAACCAGGCTAACTGGTGTGACGCAAACGGGGCCGTTTGGCACAGCTATTTTTAGCCCCAACCCGATTAGAGCCAAATTGAGTTGAACGATTTGCTATTTGAAAAGCATACCTGTGGCCAAGCCCGTCAGGCCCCCGCACGCTGGACTGGCCTGTGCTGGCCTGGGCACCATGAGACCAATATCAACACATCTGGGTGCTGGGTGAGTGCAAGAGAGAGAGAGAGAGAGAGAGAGAGAGAGAGAGAGAGAGAGAGAGAGAGAGAGAGGAATGTGCCGTAAGCATATTAGTCAATTTGGGGGTTATCTTGATCATGTTTAAAGTGTTGACCATCACTCTTCTCCAGCTGGCCTGGGCCTCAGATGTCATACCAACCAACTAGCCAAGCCCAGTGGAGGAGAGAAAAGGAGAGAGAGAGAGAGAGGACAGAAGAGAACATTTGTGGCATGACTTTATGTTTGTGCTTGAATGATGGATGCATTGGATGGAACTGTACAAATGAATACCTTGACTAATTCCATAGTAATTTGAAAGTAGATACTTTACTAACTAAACTATAAATTAGTACTATAAAATGATCCACAGTCATATTCAGTCATTTGAGTTTTTTGAGGTATTATATGAAGAGTTTGGTTCCAAAACGCTATGTCTCCATTTTTGAAAACTTTAATAAGTCATGTTATTTAATTGTGTATTTCAGGTAATATCAATAATTATAATTGTGTTGTTTTGATTTAATACAGATAAATGAAATAACAATAACCCAATTACAGTTCCACTAAAATTACTTGGAGAACAACATTTTAAAAAACGATTGATGAAAATCCATTCAAATGGAGGATATAACTCTTTCTTTTGCCCCTTGCCAGTAAGCCCCTCCCCCTCGCCGTGTGTGCATGGGTATTGGTGTGAGGCCCCTCCCCCTCGCCGTGTGTGTATCTGTGTGAGTGGCCGTAGATGAGCCTGAATTGATTTATCGAGTCGAGCCACGTCGGTGCGACTCGCCGCGTTCTGGCCGAGGAACCCGAGCCGTCGGTCAGCCACCCTTCAGAGGCCCAGCCTGCCGAGAGCCTGGCTCCCACAGGAAGTAATTAGCCACCTCCCAGCGGCCCCTAATAAAACACAGAGCCTACATGCTACACGCTGTCTGATGGGGGTTAATTACCACCAGGTCTTGTGTGTGTGTGTGTGTGTGTGTTTGTGTGAGTGTGCACGGACGTGTGTGTGTGTGTGTGTGTGTGTGTGTGAGTGTGCACGGACGTGTGTGTGTGTGTGTGTGTGGACGCCGGATGGGGAGTAAAGAACTTTAACAGGCAGCTGAGCAACAGTAGCAGCCAACCAGCCACCACAGTCACCATGTCAACTCCACTTAAACCTTACACACACACACACACACACGCGCGTATGCACACACACACACGTACACGCACACACCTACATTTTATTACATTCACTTGCTGCAGCCGTGTGAAATAGTTTCCATAATACACACTGATGGCAACGCCTACACACACACACACGTGCCCTGACACACACTCACACGCACACACACACAGCAGCAGCAGCAGCATCTGGTTGTGCAGTAGTGGTCCACCTGAGCTGAACTCACACCCCTCCAGCGTGCAGACTGCAGGTCCCAGACATCCCCACTCCAGACGGCCGCAGACTGGATCCAGAGAGAGGAAGTGGAGCCCTGCCGCACCGACTGCAAATGAGGCAGTAAAGAGGGCCGGGGGCTGGGGCATGCCCAGGGGGGCCCAGGGGCCGGGGGGGCCGAGGCCCTCCTGCCAACGCCGGAGCCCAATCTCACCTCCTGTCATATGTCATGTCATCACTGCGTGCCAGTCGCCGAGGCTGAAATGATCTTAATTAGCCCAAATCACTTGATTGTTTGTTTTAAAAAGGGACATTCCAGCGCTGAAGTGCAAAAACACATTTAGCTCATTTTGTTTTTTTTCCTACTTGGTCACCTACTGCAGGCATCCACAGGACTGAAGCTGAATGAGTTAAGAACACTCTCCTACCCTGTCTCAACTCTGGCACATGGAGGGACCTTATGAAGAAGAGAAGAGAGGAGAGGAGAGCAGAAGAGAAGAGAGGAGAAGAAGAGAAGAGAGGAGAGGAGAGGAGAAGAGAGGAGAGAAGAGAAGAGAAGAGAGGAGAGGAGAAGAGAGGATAGGAGAAGAAGAGAAGATAGAAGAAAAGAAAAGAGAAGAGAGGAGAAGAGAAGAGAAGAAAGGAGAAGACAAGAAAAGAGAAGTAAGAGAAGAGGAGAGAAGAGAACACAAGAGAAGAGAAGAGAAGAAGAGAAGAAGAGAACAGAAGAGAAGAGAGGAGAGGAGAGGAGAGGAGAGGAGATCCATGTCATATTACTTGACCTTTACCTTTACTTGGTTGTTTTGTTGTACACGTACAGTACTGACGTATTTCAGGGCAACACATTTCTTTGTGTTTGTAGACTGGCAGTGGCACTGCAGGACATTGATCAAGCACATGGCAAAAGCTTGACGGCCATGATTGGCAGGAGTTTGTAAAAGTAAAGCCATATGTCAATATTAACCTCCGCCTCTCAGCGCCACTCAAACAAGAGCAGGAAATGTCTTGTTTGCCACCACACCCAGACACACACACCTATCCTTTATTTCCCATTCCATCCAGTGTGTGAACAGCTTGCAGTTTAAAGCCTTCTTACAAAAATGAATTATAAACTGTAGATCATTTCTGGAAATGAACCTACCCATCAATAAAAGAATAATTATGTAAAATCATAAAGTCATTAGTGGGACACACTGGTTTGATTCGAGTGTCAAGTTTGACTGACCGGTTTTACATGAGCACATGGACTTCAAGCATTCAACTGACCATTTGCATGTTGCAAACTCCTTTGCCTTTTTATAGACGTATGTTTATGTGTACTTTAAAAAAGCAAAGGCATGAAACATTGACCACTTCCTTCTATACACTCAAAACACACACACACACACACACATACACACAGACATGTGTTACTTCTGGATACACACATGCAGACACGTAGACACACACACACCTCACTGTGCACTCCCTGTGGATACATGCGCAGATTGCGCGCACACACACACACACACACACACACAAGGGATGGAAATGGATGGAAATTAGCACCCGCCTCCCGACAAATGTGGGCTAATTTGTGTACACTGGCAGGTGAATTTGGTCAACTTAGCAGCCACTGTGGCGGTAGATCTAGCGTTCAACTAATCTACTGTTAGATTTGGGCGAATTATCATGGGCACTGATGGCTAAAAATAACAAAGTGTCTGGTGGGGATGTAAAGTTAGCAGTAGCCTATAAGGGTAAATGGTAGGGATGTAAAGTTAGCAGATGTAAAGTTAGCAGTAGCCTATAAGGCTAAATGGTATGGATGTAAAGTTAGCAGTAGCCTATAAGGGTAAATGGTAGGGATGTAAAGTTAGCAGTAGCCTATAAGGCTAAATGGTATGGACAGGGGCGTCGCTAGCTATTTAAAATATTCGGGGCTAGAGCCCAGAAGTTAGAGTTCTTTTTTGTCTGGGGGTTCGGGGGTTTCTCCCCCGAGAGATTTTGAAAATCGTGCTGATGAACATGCAATTTTAACCTACTTTGAGAATGAAAAGGAAGGCCAAACGTAATGACTCACATCAAGGCATTCTGAATATTTAGATGTTTAAAGACCGTGTAAGGAGAACCAGGCGCGCCTGCAGGTGTACGTCCGTACACACTGTGCGTACCATCAGGCTACTCAACAGCGAGAGAAAATTTCCCTTGTGTGTGTGTGTATTCACACCAAATTGGCCTACCATACCTTCCCAACTATGTACAGTATCCCATTAGCTGCATGCCATCAGGCTATTTACCATTTTCTATTACGTAAAGTTAGTGTAAACATTATGTTTGAGCAGGAGAGAGAATACGCATGCAGCCACGCAATAGGCTACTTGTTGTTTTCTTTTACTCGGCTATCTATATGGTTATCAGCACACAATGTTGAGCTAATTCACGAACTCAATACTCATCATGGATATCACAAGTTTTAAACAACGAAAACAGAAAGGATGGAGGCAGCAACGCTAGGAGTTATTCCAGATGGACAAGAACAAGGTAGGCAATTGGTGTGCTTGTCAGAACGTTAGACTGCACTAAAGCCAGACGTCACGTTACGCTAGAACAAAACTAAAGGTAACTTTAGCCTGTATAGGGCTGTATCAAGTTGTCCAAATATAGGTCATTGTAGACGTTGTCGTTGTATTATTGCATGTGGATGTTGTTATGCTATGTAGGCTACTTTTTTGCTGACTGACCAATGCACGGACCTAAAACGGACAAATATTGTTCACGAGTGAATTATTTTTTTTTGCGGGGGGGGGTGGGGGGGTGTGCGTACCATAGCATTAATTCCTGCAGGCGCCCCTGAGGAGAACGTCTCTTCTGCCAAAGTGCACCACATACAACACCCCAAATATCACATTAAAATAGCCTGTAGAATAAACATCGTCATGCACCTCTGTCGTGCACTTGACAGGTGTGAGCGTTCGTCTCGGGATAAACATTTCGGACGTCATCCCCTTCAATTAATGGGCTATGGGTGCCTTGAAAGCAATGCATTTGGGTTGTATATCACGAACTTTTGCCCAAAGAAAAAGTTCCATTCTGTCAAAATCAAGCCCAACATGCATTGCTTGGAAGCCCCCTCAAACGAGGTCAGGTTTATTTACTGCGCATGTGATTCAATAGTAAATCACGATATATTGAAACTGAGCTGATCGAAATGTCCTCCTGGGTTGCGGGAGATGATGACACACTGAAGAGTTTCCACTTCTTGTCCCTGCTCTGCCCTTTTTTTTTCTCTAAATAAACTTCTAATATCCATTTGTCCTTATACACGTATTTCGCTAAGGCTAGTTAGTAGAAGCACGAAACAGCAATGCGTAATAGCGTAGAGGAGAATTGAAATTGCAACATTTTGCAACAAATGATTCTAAACCTGCCCAGATCACGTCAGATTGTCTTGCGCTGCTGTTAATGCACACAATGGACACAAAACACAAAAGTCTCTTCTACGGGGCTATTTATTTCATTCACGATTAGAGTTTTTGTTGTTGTTGACGGCCCATAGATCCGGGGCTATCCCCAGAGGATCCGGGGCTATAGCCCCGAATGCCCAGGTCTAACGACGCCACTGGGTATGGATGTAAAGTTAGCAGTAGCCTATAAGGGTAAATGGTAGGGATGTAAAGTTAGCAGTAGCCTATAAGGCTAAATGGTATGGATGTAAAGTTAGCAGTAGCCTATAAGGGTAAATGGTAGGGATGTAAAGTTAGCAGTAGCCTATAAGGGTAAATGGTAGGGATGTAAAGTTAGCAGATGTAAAGTTAGCAGTAGCCTATAAGGCTAAATGGTATGGATATAAAGTTAGCAGTAGCCTATAAGGGTAAATGGTAGGGATGTAAAGTTAGCAGTAGCCTATAAGGCTAAATGGTATGGATGTAAAGTTAGCAGTAGCCTATAAGGGTAAATGGTAGGGATGTAAAGTTAGCAGTAGCCTATAAGGCTAAATGGTATGGATATAAAGTTAGCAGTAGCCTATAAGGGTAAATGGTAGGGATATAAAGTTAGCAGTAGCCTATAAGGGTAAATGGTGCTGAACTAGCAGTAAGCCGCTGTCTCCCTGTTCCATAGACACTGGCGCTTTACGTTATGCCACTGCCATTAAGAAACTGACACTATGTTTTCATGAGCCACTGCTATGCCTATTTCAGGATGTTTGCATCAAATATAAACCTAGTGAGATCCGTGGATCTGTGCTGAATCTTCACAGGCTAATTCTCTCATGCGATTAGTATTAATGATGTCATGATCATTTCGGTCAGACATTTAATACTCTCATGCAATTAGTATTAATGATGTCATGATCATTTCGGTCAGAGATTTAATACTCTCATGCGATTACTAATAGTGAGGTAATGATCATTTTCAGAGATTTTCGTACTGTACATACATCTCCAGTAGCTGGTAAAAAAATTGAGTGGCTGGTAGATTTTGGAACTCATCAGCCACAGTGACAGGTGGACAAAACATTTAAATTCCATACCTGACACACACACACATACACACACACCTGGTTGTCTATGGCTTGGTCTGAGCCACAGTGCTTGTTTTCCATTTACATAGCCAAACACACAAGTAAACAC
>NC_055959.1:36881327-36893827 GCF_018492685.1 Alosa sapidissima | reverse complement strand
ACGCGGGAGACCGGGGTTCAATTCCCCGACGGGGAGGAAACACTTTTGACCACAAGTGCCTCAGTACGTTGCCACGGAGATGGGGCCATGTGTTGTAGCCTGGTTACAACCAGACTCACTTTTGAATAGAGTCTGGACACTCACGATTGCGAAACCTTTCCAACACTAGCATGGTGACGGGCGTAGACATAGCGCTAACTTTGAAATCACTGGTCCAGCCTAACCCGTCACATTGATCAGGGATTCCTAATGTTACTTCCTACTTCTCCAAAACTTTACAAACTGACAATAAACAGCATCACCAGTCCGGACACAGTGTTTGTAGGCCTACCTTCACTGTATAAATGTACACCTTCTTAGGTTACACTTTACTTGACAGTATCGACATAAGACTGACATGACACTGTCATGAATGTGTCATAAACAAGTCATAAATGTTTATGACATAACGCTTATGTTATTAAGTGACATTTGGTTTTTGTCATAACAAGTTAGGGTTAGGATTAGGGTTAGGTTTAAGGTTAGGGTTAGGGATAGAGAATTAGGGTTAGGATTAGGGTTAGGATTCATGTGTCATGACAGTGTCATGTGTTCATGACAGTGTCATGTCACTCTTATGTCGATACTGTCAAGTAAAGTGTTATCCATTCTTCCGACAGCATTTTTAGATGTTTGCTGGCGTTGCTGCTACCTTTTATCACAGCCACTTTTGATTTCGAAACTATAGTGTCATCCCCTCTCGTCGCTGATTGGCCTAACCTTTTAGCGGTCCAATGGAAAAGTTAGTGAACTATGATGTTCCAGACAATGTCCCTTTCCAAAATGAGTTACTTCGCCCTCTCCCTAGCCATTTATACTTTCTTTGTTTGCATTCACACTGAGGGTCTGCCATATTAATTAAGGGCCATCCGATACCAATTCCTGATACCTAGTGGTAGTGTGCTATAAACCCTCTAACGCCACGTGAACAGCGATGGTTACTTGCCGAGGGTGTGTGTCAATTAATGCAAAACCTCATGGAGGACGTTTCAAAATGTTAGTTCCGTGTGGGTAGGCCACGCCTGTAAACAAATCCATGGTTTTGTGATAACCAGCTTCCGCTAGGGAGAGTGAAGTCCGTCCCAAAGCTGAGTGCGCTATTATAACTGTATGCGCTAATCAAGGGAACTTAATTTATCTGCGAGGGTGCTTCCCACCCGAGTTCACTCAGTAATCGAGGGGGAGTGGGTAGGGATTAGTTTCGGAGATGGCCTAGTATCTCCATGAAAGGAGATCAAGGTGGGTGTGGCCAGGCTACATGTGTTGGGTGATTTGAATTTCCCCTGGGGATCAATAAAGTATCTATCTATCTATCTATCTATCTATTTACAGCCAGGGCTTAGACGCCAACAGACCACCTGCCATTACTCTTCAGCTTTGACACTCTGCCAGCTGATATACTCCTCGTTAGTATAGTGGTGAGTATCCCCGCCTGTCACGCGGGAGACCGGGGTTCAATTCCCCGACGGGGAGGAAACACTTTTGACCAAAGTCCACTGGCCTTGGATGTGTGGCTGTTAAATGATCTTTATTTGTAGAACTATATACACTGCTATCAGTTTCTCTGAAAACCCTACAGAATTGGAAAGACCTAACTGCAAATGACAAAGCAGTTTAAAATGCACTGATTTATAAAACTATTTACAAATTACACAATGAATGTGTAATCTCTGAGAGCAGAATTCTGAGAATTCTCTCCAGAAAAAACTTCTTTCATAAGGAGATAGATGCAATAAAGTGTTTGTTAAAAGTAAAGTGTTGAGAGACTTAAAGTAAAATACATACGTTGCAGTGCTGCAGTAAAGTGTTTGCTGAAAGCAAGGTGTTAAAGGTAAAAAGTAAAATAAAGTAAAATAAACTAAAGTAAACTAAAGTGAAATAAAGTAAAGTTGGTGTGTTACAGTACTGCAGTAAAGTGTTTGCTGAAAGTGCCACTCTCATAATCTAACACCTGTGGAGGCAACAGCAGTTGCCGTAGCAACTCTAAATTGGGTGTAAATGACCTGTGGCCATGTGACGGTAGGGGCCGGAGTGCATCGCCATGACGATGGGGCCATGTGTTGATTTACAGCCAGAGCTTAGACACTGACAGACCGCTGGCCATTACTCTTCAGCTTTGACACTCTGCCAGCTGATATACTCCTCGTTAGTATAGTGGTGAGTATCCCCGCCTGTCACGCGGGAGACCGGGGTTCAATTCCCCGACGGGGAGGAAACACTTTTGACCAAAGTCCACTGGCCTTGGATGTGTGGCTGTTAAATGATCTTTATTTGTAGAACTATATACACTGCTATCAGTTTCTCTGAAAACCCTACAGAATTGGAAAGACCTAACTGCAAATGACAAAGCAGTTTAAAATGCACTGATTTATAAAACTATTTACAAATTACACAATGAATGTGTAATCTCTGAGAGCAGAATTCTGAGAATTCTCTCCAGAAAAAACTTCTTTCATAAGGAGATAGATGCAATAAAGTGTTTGTTAAAAGTAAAGTGTTGAGAGACTTAAAGTAAAATACATACGTTGCAGTGCTGCAGTAAAGTGTTTGCTGAAAGCAAGGTGTTAAAGGTAAAAAGTAAAATAAAGTAAAATAAACTAAAGTAAACTAAAGTGAAATAAAGTAAAGTTGGTGTGTTACAGTACTGCAGTAAAGTGTTTGCTGAAAGTGCCACTCTCATAATCTAACACCTGTGGAGGCAACAGCAGTTGCCGTAGCAACTCTAAATTGGGTGTAAATGACCTGTGGCCATGTGACGGTAGGGGCCGGAGTGCATCGCCATGACGATGGGGCCATGTGTTGATTTACAGCCAGAGCTTAGACACTGACAGACCGCTGGCCATTACTCTTCAGCTTTGACACTCTGCCAGCTGATATACTCCTCGTTAGTATAGTGGTGAGTATCCCCGCCTGTCACGCGGGAGACCGGGGTTCAATTCCCCGACGGGGAGTTAACACTTTTAACCAAAGTCCACTGGCCTTGGATGTGTGGCTGTTAAATGATCTTCATTTGTAGAACTACAGGTGGGTCTGATTAAAGGCTCAGGAAAACATTGTGGATATTTTCACTTAATTAGCTGATCAGAGCTCATCTCAGGTCTACAATTCTGTATAATACATTTTTTATTCTAAGATCTTGAGATTCTAGATTTTTGATTTCCATTAGCTGTATACCATAATGATCAAGATTAAAACTAAAAAAAGGCTTGAAATATTTGACTTAATTTGTATTGAATCTATATTACATAAGTTTTAGCTTTTTAAATAAATTATGGGGGAAAAATGTTTTCATGATATTCAATTTTTTTGAGACCTACCTGTATACATTGCTATCAGAGTTGGGAAGACCTAACTGTAAATGACATAACAAACCTGTTTAAAATGCAGTGATTTATACAAACATTTCTCATAAGGAAATAGATGCCAGGACATGTATTGCAGAGAAACAAAGAGTTTGTTGAAAATAAATTGTTGAGAGACTTAAAGCAAAGTACATGTGTTGCAGTGCTGCAGTAAAGTGTTTGCTGAAAGCAAAGTGTTAGAGTAAAGCAAGCAACACCAAAGAACTTTCCCTCTGTCGCACGCACGCTATTTGTTTATCCAGCACCGGCTTTGCAAATAACGATGTCCACAGGCAAGGTAGAATATGTTGCACGATTTATGAAAGTATGATGTATTGCGACATCAGATGCGAGTCAAATTTGTAGTTTCTTATGTCTCATTCCATTGAACTACAGATCCACTACCCGATCTGGCAAACTTACATAGTGCGGTTATAGCCGATAGAGGGCTGCGAAGCGAATGCAGAAGTGCCGTTCACCCTGTTACAAGCTGATGAACGACTGAAACGATTTTGGAAACATTATTTTAAGGTACAAAAAACTCTTTGGTGTTGCTTTAAAGGTAAAGTACAGTAAAGTAAAATACATGTAAAGTGTTAAAGTAATGTAAAGTCAGTACATGTAAAGTGTTAAAGTAATGTAAAGTTGATGTGCTGCAGTGTTGCAGTAAAGTGTTGTAGGACTACAAGTAGGATGACATGCAGACCCTGTGGTCTTTATTTAGAAACATTCTTGTCCACCTCTGACTAGGGCACAGGAAGTAATCCAGTGACCTCTGCCCCCCCCACACAAACACCAGTCCTCTCCCACGCACTGTGACCTAGAGATTACACCCCCCCCCCCCAAACAGTCCCCAATGTCCAGTTAATCAGGTTCTCTCTCTCTCTCTCTCTCTCTCTCTCTCTCCCCATCCTAAAGCCGTACACCTGAATATACTTATTCTTAACTGACCTCATTAAATCATCAGTGCATCAGAGTACACAGAGAGTGACACAAGTACAGCACACACCATCTCTCTCACACACACACACACACAAACACACACACTCACACACACACACACACATATGGCCATACAAATGCACACAACATACACACACACACATGGCCATACAAATGCACATAACATACACACACACACACACACACACACACACACACACACACGGCCATACAAATGCACACAACATAGAAACACACACACACACACACACACACACACACACACACACACACACACACACACACACACACACACACATATGGCCATACAAATGCACACAACATAGACACACACACACACACACACATATACACACACACACACACACCACACACACACACACACACACACACACACACACATATGGCCATACAAATGCATACAACATACACACACACACACACACACACACACACACACACACACACACACACACACACACACACACACACGGCCATACAAATGCACACAACACACACTATTAATGCAAATTCGATGACATTTGCATATAATGAGCTGGTAAGAGAGGCGAACGGTTAAATGAGTGAAACAGAACTAAAAATCCCTGGCGTCAGGCACACACACACACACACACGCACGCACGCACGCACACACACACACACACACACACACACATGGCCTCAGGCACGAGGAACTCTCTGGCCTTTTTAGTTCTCTTTTTGTCAACGGCATATGCCAGGACTACAGCTCATCACTGGAGCATGACACACACACACACACACACACACACACACACACACACACACACACACACACACACACACACACAGCCGGGCTCTCAGAAGCCAAGGCTACTTCCTGGGTAGGGTCATTTCACCAGTTTTAAAACAGCCCTCAACTTTTGTTCAACTGTCATGTTCTGCAACAGCTAATTTAACACCAGCTACTACTCTATGTTGCGAGGACAGCACACACACACACACACACACACACACACACAAACAAATGGGCATGCGTACACACACACACACAGATTGTGAGGGTACACACATGCAAGCAAACATACACAGTTGGCAATGGCATAATTGAATTTGCCGAGACACGCATGGATGATGTCAGTAAGTATGGTGCTGGTAATTAGCAAAAGTAGCAAAAACACGTCTGACCATCACATCTGGAGCGCCAAACATCAGAGACATCAGATCCACTCTCTCTCAATCACTCTCAGGGCACAGCTAACGAAGGCTAACGCCTAAATGAAAACCATGGGATTATCAGACACCGGCTCTTCAGAACAAACTCAAATTACAGCCAATTCATGATGAGCTAATCTGATTTGGATCCCCAAAATAGGGTGCTACGAGAGCGCGCAGGCGGCGTCATCATTGTCACATCCCTACCTCGAAAGCACCTAATACCGCATCAAAGGGCTTGAGCGCTCTACCTGGCACTGGCCTGAGACATTCTCATGCAAGGAGGACGGGGAAGAGATTCCAAGATTCCAAACTAAGTCTTGTGGTCTCTTAAAAGAGCAGCTGATATCATTTAACATTTCTTGAAACACTTGGAACGGTCTTGATTTCAAGAAAAAAAAGGGCCTAATCGATTTTAGGGATTTTTTAAATGTATTTATTTTTTTAAAGGGAGATGTGCACCGGGTTGGCTCCATAAAAACATTTGGCACATGATTACATGACACCTGGCAAGAGAGAGAGAGCAAGCGTCTTTATTTCCACTCTGCCTTTTATCACTCGCTCTCTCCCTCTATCTCTCACTCTCTTTCTCCATCTCTCACTCTCTCTCCCTCCATCTCTCACTCTCTTTCTCCATCTCTCACTCTCTCTCCTTTCATCTCTCACTCTCTCTCCCTCCATCTCTCTCTCTCTGCCTCCATCTCACTCTCTCTCCCTCCATCTCTTCCTCTCTCTCTCTATCTCTCAATTTCTCTCCCTCCATCTCTCACTCTCTCTCGCTCCATCTCTCACTCTCTCTCCCTCCATCTCTCTCTCTCCCTCCATCTCTCACTCTCTCTTCCCACTCATTACATCTTGTGTTCTAAAATACTCCCCCGTTAACAAATACAGGAGCAAAATTAGCCACAATACCGCATGGCAGAAATACACGTTTACAGATATTTATGGAGCTCTATTTAGGAACCAATGGCATCTGAAGTGACAAGATTATGATAATAGCATTTAAAGAGATTGCACATCTATAAGACAGCAGAGAGAGAGAGAAAGAGAGAGAGAGAGAAGGGGAGAAAGGGGGGGGGGACTGTGGACGGTGAACGGTTATATTCACATCATGAGCTGTTAAACAGGTTGATTAGGTTTGGACTTGTTGGGAGGAGATCTGAGGGCCGGCCAGAGCGTTGTGTGAATGCCCAGCTCTCAGAGGCTCTCCGCGGGTGTGTGTGTGTGTGTGTGAGCTCTCAGAGGCTCTCCGCGGTCCACTAATATGATTTCCAAGCCAATAAGGGCCTCTGCTCAGGGTGTGTATCTGCTCCTGAGGGCAGTAGGAGCGGAGACCGAACAGAGACGCCGTTATCCGCCCAAGCGGCTACGCTGCTCCTGGCCACTCAGGAGCCAGAGCTCGGGTGATCCGCAACAGCACAGCAGGCCAGAGCCAAACGGAGCGGACCGGAGCACAACATTCACATTCGGCCTTTGACACACACACACACACACGCACACACACACACACACACACACACACACACATACACACATACACACACACATTCAGCCTTTGATTGCTGTTGCACACCTCCTAGTAAATGTCAGCCATGTTTTGTCACGCACTATATTTCATGGCCACGGCAGCACATGAGAGCCAGGCAGCTACTGTGTTTGCAATTCAAAACTGTGTATTGAGACGTGCGCTTTGCCGAGCTACAGTACATGGATAGATATCTAAAGTTGCTGTAATGTAAAGAGGAGAAGAGAGAGAGAGAGACGGATTTACTGGCTACCGATTATATCTCGTGAACAAACTGTTGTATAAACTGTTGTTGCTCGAGGCTTTGGATTATCAGACTTTATAACCTTTACAAACTTTTCTGTCAAACGTTAACGTGAAACGTTAAGCCAGCATCAAGGGCTGCAAATAATACCGGGCCAAGGAAACGCTATCTGGAAGAAGAAAGCATCACATTCCTTCTAACGTCTCTCAAAACTAGTGACTCAATATAAAAGTGAGATCTTCTCAGATTACTTACCCGCTACCTGTGTTCGAGTTATCAAGGAACTGCACGATATCGTTGTTGCTAGCCAACTAGCAAACAAACGTTTAAAAGAAAGTTGACACCGACGAGCCCTCGCCGCGACACGATGCCTCCCCTCAGCTGTGCACCAGGCTGCGACTCATGCGTCCTTCTCAGCGAAAAGATAGTGGAACTCGAAGCCAGAATAGGGACCCTCCATCAGATCGAGAAGGATGAACAGTTCCTTGACACCATTCTCTCCGTAAGTACCTCTCTTACACACACTAATGCCAGATGCCCTGATTTCACTCTGTCCTCCAATATTTTAACCATGCCATGCACTAATGCAACTTCTGTCCCTGTTGCCTCTCCCCGGCCTCTGCTGAGAACCAAGCCTGCTCTGCTGGCCAGCTCCACTCCACACCAGCCTGAGCCATGGCGTAGAAGCAAGCATCACAAGCACGGCAGACGGTCCGGACGGCACTCAGGCCCAGCCCAACCTATACGACTGGAAAATCGCTACGCCATTCTGACCGAGGATGAGGAGCCCCTCCTGCCCCGAGACAACCATCCTGGTCCCTCCTCAAAGTCGGCGCCCCCCCGACCCCCTCCTCCCCGGACCACATCAACCTCCACCCTGGTCATCGGCAGTTCCATGGTTAGAGACCTCTGCTCCACCCTGGTCATCGGCAGTTCCATGGTTAGAGACCTCTGCATTCCCCCATCATGTAGCGGTCCCTCCAAGGTCTACTGCTTCCCTGGTGCCAAGGTCCTTGACATCCAGCAGAAACTCCCAAGCATCCTGGCCTGCCACACCAAGGTCAACAACATCATCGTACACGTGGGCACAAACGACATCAGAGATAAGCAGTCAGTAGCACTGCAGGAAAACTACAAAACTCTCATCACCACCCTGATGGGCACAGAAAAACGCTTTGTCATCTCTGGGCCTCTCCCTACCTACAGAAAAGGTGCTGAGAGATGGTCCAGACTGTTCGATCTCCACACCTGGCTCAAACGCTACTACGCTTCCCTAAGCATCCCCTATGTCAACAACTGGGGCTTGTTCTGGGAGAGGCCCAGTATGCTGAAGCGTGATGGTCTCCACCCAAACCAACATGGAGCCAGGCTACTCTCTGACAACATAGCGTCCACACTGAGGCATTGACATTCTGTAGAAAATATTACAGATTCACGCCCCCCAGGTATTGATTCGAATGGCATTATACATGTGGATGGGTCTGAGAATGTTTTCTGCAGGGTAACATACAATACTACTACCATAGATCAAGCTGCTTCATGCAATAGCATGACTTATGCTTATAGTTCTATTCCAACGTTGATTTCTACGTATAGTAAAAAGTAAAGACAAATTTAAAACTAGAAACCTAACAAATATTCTTTCCATACCTCAGCATATTCCTCAAAAGCCAGAGGCATTTTCAGCTAACATGGGTTTACTAAATATAGGTGCACTTACTACCAAAACCTTTGCAATCAATGATTTTATTAGTGAAAAAAATTTGGATTTTCTGTTTCTTGTTGAAACCTGGCTGACTTCAGACAGCGAAGCTGTTCTTGTTGAAACTTGTCCCCCAAATTATAATTTCTTCCACTCAATTAGACAAGGCAAACGAGGTGGTGGAATTGCCTCCATTCTCTCAAACAAATATAGCTGCACTAGAGTCAACTTTGGCGAATTCGCTTCCTTTGAGTATATTGCCCTCACTCTGAAGGCTGACCCAGCTGTACTTCTATTAACCTTATACCGCCCTCCTAAACTATGGACTGGCTTTCTCGACCAGTTTTCTGAACTTATGTCGCTCATCATCACTAGCTATGATCGGATAATTGTAAATGGCGACTTTGATATTCATGTCAATAAGACAACTGATGCTAAAGCCAGTAAGTTCTTTAATGTGTTGGACAGTTTAGAGCTAAAGCAGCATGTTACAGGACCCACCCACAACCTTGGCAACACCCTCGATCTAGTCATTTCTAGAGGGATAGAAGTCACAGACTTATCAGTAAATGATATAAATATGTCTGATCATTATTGTGTATCTTTTAATATAGTACTACATACTCCAAAAATTCATCCCGAAATTGCAATCAAATCGCGACTCTTGGACATTAGAGCAGAACAGCAGTTCATAGCTCTTATAGACTCCATAAATTTATATATTTTACATCATCCCATTGATCAAATGGTAGAGGCTCTCAATCGTGAACTAGGCGCTCTGCTTGACAGAGTGGCACCCTTAAGTCAGCATAATGTAAACTTCCACAGCTACGCAGATGATAACCAATTGTATATTTCTGTGGAGCCAACTAACCCAGATGGCCTTTGCTCCCTCACTGCATGCCTAACCTCAGTGGATGAGCAAAAAAAAAATCAGTGGATGAGCAAAAAAAATTTGAAACTAAATGATGACAAAACAGAGGTACTTTTGGTTGGACCAAAACTAAAGCGAGATATTGTTCTTAGTAATCTGGGGAACTTGGCGCACCAGGTCAAACCAAAAGTAACAAGCCTCGGTGTCATCTTAGATGCAGAGTTAAGTTTTAAGCCCCATATCAGTAAAGTTACTCAGGCAGCCTATTTCCGAGAAACATTGCCAAAGTGCGGCCCTTTTTAACTCAACAAGATGCAGAAAAACTAATTCACGCCTTTATCACTAGCAGGTTAGACTACTGCAATGCACTTTTCACTGGTCTTCCCAAAAAACATCTAAAGAAATTGGCACTCATACAGAACTCTGCGGCTAGACTTTTAACTAAGACCAAGAAGAGAGAACTGCACTGGCTCCCTATTTCCTATAGAATTGATTTTAAGGTTATGCTAATTACTTACAAAGCTCTGAATGGCATAGCACCTTCATATATCTCTGAGCTTTTAATATCTTATCAACCATAAAGGAAACTTAGATCATCCAATTCTAATCTTTTAATCGTACCCAAAGTGCTCCACAAACAAAGTGGAGAAGCTGCTTTTATCCATTATGCCCCCAAACTATGGAACACCCTGCCTCTGTACATCAAGCAGGCGAGTTCAGTAAATATTTTTAAAAAATATCTGAAAACATACCTGTTCAGGAAAGCTTTTAGTTAACTCATTTTATCCTGTAGACTACTTTTTCAGATTATTCTACATCTGCTGCTATTGGAGGGCGCAGCCAGCCAGAAGCAGATGGGCTCCCCCTATTAAGTCAGGTTCTGCTCAAGGTTTCTTCCTGGAATATGGGAGTTTTTCCTTGCCACAGTTGCCATATGGCGTGCTTGTGGGGGGTAAAGGGTTAAGGCTGCCAGTCTTATAATAATAATAATATAATAAAGCTTTATTTGTATAGCACCTTTCATACACAGAATGCAGCTCAAAGTGCTTTACATTTGAAGCATGTAACACAATAATAGTCAGTCAGTCATTATCAATCACTTTTCTTTGCTGTTTATGATATACTCAGCAACATATCAAAAATATAGAAAATGACGTCATAAGACTGGCAGCCTTAACCCTCTTACCTTACATGTCTTATGACATGTTATTTTCTATATTTTTGATATGTTGCTGAGTGGATCATAATTGTCAAAGTCAAAGTCAAAGTCAAAGTCAGCTTTATTGTCAATTTCTTCACATGTTCCAGACATACAAAGAGATCGAAATTACGTTTCTCTCTATCCCACGGTGAAGACAAGACATATTTTACCAATTTAAGTCCACAGACAAACATAACATTCAAGTAAACAAAAAAGTAAGTAAATAAGAGGGCACATATAATAATGAAAAAAAAATAAGAGCAGCAAAATTTGGTTTAAATTGTGCATAGACAGTCAATAAAATGCTAGTGCAAAGTCAGGCCAATAAAAGGCTTGGGTAGTTCTGTTTGACCTAAGTAAGAAAGAAAGTGACATAGTGGTGCAAGTTATGTAAGAGCAGCAGATGTGTTGTGTTTTCAGGACAACAACAAGTTGTAAAGTGTACAAGTGTGCAAGTGTGCAAGTGGAGTAGTGCACGCGGCCATTGTGGGTCCAATGTCCAGGATGTTATGTAGCTGAGGGTGGAGGGGGGAGAGGAGGGAGAGAGTTCAGCATCCTTACAGCTTGGTGTATGAAGCTGTTGGTGAGTCTGGTAGTGCGGGAGCGCAGGCTTCTGTACCTCTTCCCAGAGGGCAGTAGATCGAACAGATTGTGAGCGGGGTGACTTGCATCACTCACAATTTTGGTCGCCTTGCGGGTGAGGTGGGTGGTGTAAATGTCCTTCAGGGAGGGGAGTGAAGCACCAATAATCCTTCCAGCTGTGTTCACTATGCGCTGCAGGGCTTTCCTGTTGTATTCAGTGCAGCTTCCGCCCCACACAGCGATACAGCTGGAGAGGATGCTCTCAATGGTGCCTCGGTAGAATGTGGTCATGATGGCTGGTGGAGCACTTGCTCGCCTGAGTTTCCGCAGGAAGTACAGGCGGCGCTGAGCTCTCTTCGCCAGTGATGCAGTGTTGGTGGTCCAGGAGAGGTCTTCGCTGATGTGCACCCCCAGGAATTTGGTGCTGCTCGCTCTCTCCACCACAGCACCGTCGATGGTCAGTGGCAGGTGTTGGGTGTGACCTCTCCGGAAGTCAACAACAATCTCTTTGGTCTTGCTGACGTTCAGCAGGAGGTTGTTGTCCCTGCACCACGTGGTCAGATGGTCGACCTCCAACCTGTATTGGGTCTCGTCGCCCTTGGTGATGAGACCCACCAGAGTTGTGTCGTCAGCAAATTTCACTATGTGATTGTTGCTGTAGGTTGCAGTGCAGTCATGCGTCAGCAGGGTGAAGAGCAGCGGACTGAGCACGCAGCCTTGGGGGGCCCCTGTGCTCAGTGTGATGCTGCTTGAGGTATTGTTGCCAACACGTACTACTTGGGGCCTCTGACAGAGGAAGTCCAGTAGCCAGTTGCAGAGGTAGGTACTGAGTCCC
>NC_055959.1:36873827-36876327 GCF_018492685.1 Alosa sapidissima | reverse complement strand
GGACACAATAGGATCTGGAGTGTGGAGATGGAAGGACACAATAAGATCTGGAAGTACTTGAAGTTTTTTTGCCTCTTCTTCTTCTCCTGTCTCTATCCCTTACGGCTCGTACAACAAAATGGCTCCTGGCCAGTTGTGCTGCGGGACGCTTGGACTAATTGTTTCCTTCAGTTTGAAACACCCAGAATTTAAGCCACTACACCTCCCCCCTCATCGTCAGTCGTCCAACTACACACACACACACACACACACACACACAGCAATCTGAGTAATAGCTTTAAATAAAACTTCCAATTGCTGCAGTAAACCCCTCATTAAGATGTTTTTTATAGAAGTAGTTTGGAGGAGCTCGGGGTCAAAGGTCAAGGAGGAGGGACCTAACAGAGCACAGCTGCTTGGGGGCGTGGCTTTGATTAGAAACAGCTCAGGTCAAAGGGCAAGCTTGCTCAAACATCCGCAGTTTCACCTCAGCAACAACAAACAACACACACACACACACACTGCACACACACATACTGCACACACACACACGTCAAACCGGTAAAATCCATTTGACACAGGATTCCAAATGGAACACGCCCAGCTAACTGCTACTGCAATGATGGTGCACATACTTTAGTAGGTTTAAAAAGAGTCAATACAAATAAACCAAGATGGTCAAACAGCAACACGCTTATAAGTGCAAACACAGCTACATGTGTGTCTTTACAAGCTGTGTGGCACACACACACACACACACACACACACACACACACTGATCTCTATCTATGTTTTAAAAATGTACGTACGTGTGCTGGTGCAAATATTAGTATGTGTCTAATGGGTACATTAGACAGTTATACTAGAAACAGACCAATATCTACAAAAGCACTGTGCCTTCTGAGTATGCTGACCACATATGACCAATAGCTAGAGCCTGCATGCATGACTCAGTCCAGTGGGTTGTGGGGCCTGCCTGACTCACGACTAAGGGAGTGGACTGACTCCAGATCAGAGGAGAGGAGCGGAGAGAAGAGGAGTGGAGCGGAACGTACATCCATATGCGCCGCTCGGCCGCAGGGACCAGAAGAAAGCGCTGTCATCCTGGGCTGGCCGCTCGAAAAAACACCATGTTTGATGACATCACTGACTCACCCACGGTGTGCATTGAGGAAGCGATTCCTTCCTGTGTGCCTCAAAGGCGACTAAAGTAAACACATGCACATGTACACACACACACACACACACACACACAAACACACACATTCACACACATTCACACACACACACAAACACACACACACACACACACACACACACACACACACACACACACACACAAACATGTGCACATCCACACACACACAAACATGTGCACATCCACACACACACAAACATGCGCATATCCACACACACACACACACACACACACACATGCACATGTACACACACAGCGTCAGAAAGATATCTACAACAGGTCACAGATTGTTGTTGACACTTTTCAGGGTGTGGATATTTCTGTTGTTGTTTTAGGTGGTGATCTAATGATGATAAATGTCCATTACTATAACTTATGGACGAAATTTCCCTCAGGATGAATAAATGATCTATGTATCTGTGATGGGATGTGTGTGTGTAAGCATGTGTGTGTGTAAGCATGTGTGTGTGTAAGCATGTGTGTGTGTAAGCATGTGTGTGTGTAAGCATGTGTGTGTGTGTGTGTATTGTGTTGTATTTCAGAGCATCTCCACTAGGGATGCCAAATGACATCGGCTCGACATCGGCTTCTGCAGATAAAAGCTTTATAACTTAATTATCGGCACCTGTTAATTATGCGTACGCGAAGCAAATGTTTACGTTACTATGAGCGCCAACAACATACTTCAACATGTCGGCAAATTCTGGAAACTAATAACAAAATTGCTATTTGCAGTGCTTGTAAAGTACCAGTGATGCGAAGAGGTGTGAAACAACACTCTTTTAACGTTACCAATAGAATTAAACATCTTAAGAGCCATCATCCTGAACTCTACAAAGCGTTTTGGAAAACTAAGCCAAAAAAAAAACGGCACCAGCTAAAACCGTGACGACGCATTGCTAAACTTTTGTTAGCAATGGCAATCACTTTCTGAAGTGTGTAACGTTAGCTAGAAAGCTAGCATTAGTTTTATAAAGTCCAGAATGAAGGCTAGCTGTAAAGTTACTAGCCTACGTGTTGTAGCTCTCATTCATTTTACTCTACAGATTGACATTTTAAGTTTACAGGGGTACAGCTGCATTTCTGTTTATTTGAGAACAATGTGTCATATTGTCAACACAGTTCTTGGAGAAATGTTCTAGTATGACATTTACAAGTTTATGTGAAAATATTACTTGATAAATATGCCATATCTGAAATGATTTAAATATTTTTCATGAGTGAATGTCTATTTCTAAAATGATACAGGGTTGAATCAAAGTAAAGTTTTTAATGTCCTGTATCTACAGCAAGTAGCCTACGCTATCATAACAACAGGTTAAT
>NC_055959.1:36858827-36868827 GCF_018492685.1 Alosa sapidissima | reverse complement strand
AGTAGTGGGAAGAACACAAAACTCTACAATCTTGCTATCATCACAGTTAAACTTTAGCGTTTCTTTTCTTTTTTTTTTTCAAAATCAAATCAGATAATAAATACTTTACTTCCTTTTCACTTCAGTCAATCAATAGCGGATTAGTCTACTTTACTGTAAAGGCTGTGGTGGTGCAGTTTGTAACGTGTGTGAAATCTAAACACAAACACAGCAGAACTACACAGTAGCCTAAAACAAAAAACATACATTTGGTGTTTTTCACACAACAAATCACAGAGTTAACCATCCGCCATCCTGAGCTCCAGTCGTCCCCTACCCTCAGAGCTACAGAAGCTGCAGAGCAGACCTCTACTGCACACGAGTACAAGAAGCCGCTTACCTCCCCACAACGCTGTAACAACGCTGTAACAACCCACATGCTCAGACCAGGCAGCCATCCATCAGCCCCTCCAACAGCACGGAGACCTCCACGGCCGACTCCGCAACGCGAGATATCCGCCATCCTGTTCTCCTTTCCCATTGCGAGAGCAAGCTCCAGGGTCATCCCCACCTGCTGCTCCCAGTGAGCAGGCTACTCTGCCTGCCAAGGGAAACATACCTAGTCTTTTCATGGGAAAGCCGGCGATAAAAATCAACTTTGCAAGACATGGACACAAAGAGAACTCCAACAAAGGCAGTGATTCAATCTCTCTCTCTCTCTCTTATCTTGCGCTCGTTCTCTCTATCTCTCTCTCCCTCACTGCCTGGTTGTGTGCCTCTTGCTTCCCTACTCTTTCCACTGTCACCCTCTCTAAGCCACTAATGTAACATTGAACTATAAAGTTCTCTTTTATGTGAAGTGGAATGTTTCTTTTTTTTTCTAAGCAGCTGCCAACAATTAATCTACTGTTTGAGGCCGACTTCCTCTTGTATGTTTGAGGAGGTAACTGGGATGGAGCTGACAAAGAGACCTTTAGGTGGGCCAGCGCGAGCAGAACGAGCAGTTATGCCACAGTGTTATCACAGACTCACAGAGCCCTTTGTCTTACTACAACAAGGTTATTCTTTACCTGGAAACTACAATGCCTCAACAGACCACAGGCTCATTTGTTTACATTCAAATTAGGGTGACGTCCAAGTCCTCACGGAGAGAGTTACTCATCAACAGTAGAGAGAATATGGCACAGTGGTCTAAAATTGTTTAAAGGCCAGCCCAGGTGATGTTGCCGGTTAAGTCTCGGGATTACACACATGTATGATAAAACAATGATTCTCAATACTGGAATAACTTGCATGCATGTTTAAAAATTGATAGGTAGCCTACTAATTGTTGTTAGATTACGAGTAGGCTAAGATTCCACCAGGTTGCAAAAATGTTGCAGTGTCACTGTCACAATTACTTTGCACATCAAATCTACATCAGAACTGACAACTGTCACAAAATACACTAGCAATTAGCCTAATGTCAAAAGTTTGAAGTTAGTCTATTCGCTTTGATTAGGCTACTCTTAGATTTTATTTTATTTTCGTTTATGATTTATGGGTTGTTTTACCACTCTCTGTCGCTGATATTCGAGGTCAAGGTCGCTGTAACTTCTGTGGCTCTCTGGCCTGTCGCGCGCTCTCGCGCCTTCCCTGCACAAGCTAGACCAAAATCCGAATGCTAATTGGTCGATTACCATGTGCACGAGAGCGCGTCCTCGTGCAAATCCTGCTCTGCGGGGCTTTCCTAACTGGTAGCCAGCTCAGTGTGAATTCAAATTCCCAAGGCAACACAAGATCCCCTAAAATAAACAAAGCAGGCCATATCGTTTGCAACAGTCTTATATCACAGTTAAACAACAGGGCCACCTCCGTGCGCCATATCGCATTAACTAATTGAGGCATTTCTGATGCAATCGGGGTAAAAAAAAATCAAAGAAACATTGCGGAGTAGGCTACAACTCTCTCTAAAGTTTAACGATAAAACTGACATTAAAACTGTTTAACAAGTCGTTCTTTTTCAGTTGCACCAATGCTTACCGTTTTAAATACCTGCTTGTCCCCCTGGAGAAAGCATACCGAGCTGTAGGCTATGTTTATGTATGTGTCGATAGTAGATTTAATCAAAGGCAGAAGGACAGCCGCAGCTTCACGGGACTGTGCCGTTTTTGCAGTAAACCATAGCCTACATGTAGTTGTGTATTACTGTAATTAAAAAAAAAAAAAGATATTAATTTATTACATTACAAATATGATCATATTCCTTATACCCTGCGATGATGGAATATACTAGGGTCATTGCGAAGTTATCGCTTATGAAAGTATAAAACAGACATACCAAAGCATCTCTCTCTGCCCTTGTTTGGACCATCAACGTATGTAGCCCATGTAGTCAAAGACAGGCATATAAGTGAATATTACTTGCTGTCTTCTTTTCAGAACACACACACACACACACATACACACACACACACACACACACATAAAGAATAAATAATAATTATTGAACAAATATGTGATGAATAGAACGAACGAAATTGTAGCCTAATATCTTAGAATAGGTTATTCATAAATGTTAAACATCGCAAATTGGGTAGCCTACAGATGTGAACGGAATAAGCATTTTATTTGCGTAGGCGTGTAAACTCGCTAATCGGAAATTCTCGTTGGTTTGTATAATTGATTTGCATTGTTAGTCAGGCACTGCCACCCTGTTCAATCCTGTTCTGATGAACAGTAAACAGCAACACGGCAGAATGCCTTTATCTTAATTCATTTGAAGACCGTCAAAAGTGCAAATATCGTAGGGCCTAGATTCTGATCATTTTAACATTTTAAGGAAAACAATAATTTTCATGATATCGTGATTTGTAATGCACTGTAAATAACGATTATGCGGTAGAAAAAAAGTTTTAAATAGTTTTCAAAGTTCTTCTTTTCCTCAGCCATATTACGCTGCACCTTAAATTATTAAACAAATTGTCACAAACATGCATTAGCCTAAGCAAAACTGTCACGACGATTCACAAGAGAAGCCTATTAAAGTAGTCTATAAATTAGAAAATTGCGATGTAAAAGGGTGATAGACATAACTTGTGGAACTGGCTATGTCTAATGAGAAGTAGCCGATGAAGTTTCGGAGCCAATTGAAATATGGTGAAAAGGCTAAGCCAATCAGACGCAGAAGGAGGGGTTTGACTTCTTTGGTTTAACTTCGAGTAAAGTATTTCGACCGTCTACAGCTTGCAACGTTCAGACTGCATTCAAGTGCTTAGTCGGAGAGGTAGGTCATATAGCGAGGAAAGAGATAGCCGTGTTATCTTTTTCCTAGGTAGTTGTAAACGATGACGAGTGCGTAAAGAAAGGTCCTCCTCAGTTTCAAGTTGGATTTGGTTCGTTCATCCTCCTCAACCAGAAACTTATTGCAGGATTATTTTTAGTTGGCTGCCATATGTTGAAAATGACAGAGGAACGCGACAAGACACACATGGAGCCCCCGTGCAGCCCTGCGGGCACCAACAGTTCCATGTCTCAGGATGACTCCGATTCTGATGCTCCGTCCTCCCCGACTGGCTCCGACGGACACGGCTCTCTGCTCTCGAGCTTGGGCAAAAAAGTGGATGGGGAAGACGACGACAGGTTCCCTGCCTGCATCAGAGATGCGGTTTCCCAAGTTCTTAAGGGATATGACTGGTCACTGGTTCCTATGCCCGCTCGGGGAAACGGCTCGCTAAAAAACAAACCTCACGTGAAGAGACCGATGAATGCCTTCATGGTGTGGGCGCAGGCTGCGCGCAGAAAGCTCGCGGATCAGTACCCCCATTTGCACAACGCCGAACTTAGCAAGACACTCGGCAAACTATGGCGGTGAGCTGACATATTTTCACTTTATCTGTTTAACAAATTATACATTGGAGTTAAAGCAAATGACATAGTCGATGAATACATTTGTCAATAGACGTGCACACTGTGTAATGAATGTAACAAATGTGAAGGCGAGTTGCATATTGGCACAGCCTGGCCTATGCAAATTAGAATGATGTCTTTGCTTTGATGTAAGTGAACACAGTTTATTGGTTTATGATACTTATCTTCAAGAACCATCGTTCTGTTTTTTTTTTTTTCCAAATAATTCAACATGTAACATTCTAAATTGCTCCGCTGAACAGTTGTTTGTTGTTGCCACAGTTTGTTATCAGAGAATGAGAAAAGGCCTTTTGTTGAGGAAGCTGAACGGCTGCGCGTCCAGCACAAGAAAGATCACCCCGACTACAAGTATCAGCCACGCCGGCGGAAAAGCGTGAAGCCGGGCCAGAACGACTCGGATTCGGGAGCTGAGCTGGGTCACCAAATGTACAAGACGGAACCCGGAATGGGCGGTTTGGCAGGGTTAGCGGACGGACACCATCACCCAGACCACACAGGTGAGTGACGTGGTTGTGTTTAGTGCACACTAATCGTCTTAAAAATGGTTGAATGATTTAACATGCAAATCAGGGGCAGTTGTGGATGGTTCCTGTCTGAGTTCTTCTGACATGCTGATCTCTGGTTACAGGTCAACCACACGGTCCTCCCACACCCCCCACCACCCCTAAGACCGACCTGCACCACGGGGGCAAGGGTGAGGCGAAGCACGAGGGCCGGCGTCTGCTGGACAGCAGTGGCGGGCGGCAGAACATCGACTTCAGCAACGTGGACATCTCCGAGCTGAGCACCGACGTCATCTCCAACCTGGAGGCCTTCGACGTGCACGAATTCGACCAGTACCTGCCTCTCAACGGTCACCTGGCAGCCGGCGGCACCACCAACGCCACTGGCCCCGGCATGCCCGGCCCCGAACACGGCCACGGGCCCAACGCCGCCGCGGTAGGGGGTCCGTTCGGCTCGCCGTACAGCCACGCCGCCTCGGCCGCCTGGAGCCGCAAGAGCGCCCTCGGCGGTCCCCCCCCACCCTCCTCCTCCGCGGCGCCCCCCTCGGCCGACAGCGCCGGACATCGCCCCCACATTAAGACGGAGCAGCTGAGCCCCAGCCACTACAGCGAGCCCCCGCACGCGTCCCCCTCCCACCCCGACTACCCCCCTTACCCGCCCCAGCCCTGCGTCTCCTCGGCGGGCTCCGCCGCCTCCAACGCCTCCTCCTTCTCCAGCTCCCCGTGTGACTATACAGACCTGCAGAGCTCCAGCTACTACGGCCCCTACGCGGGCTACCCCTCCGGCCTCTACCAGTACCCCTACTTCCACTCCTCCCGGAGAGCCTACGGCAGCCCCATCCTCAACAGCCTCTCGCTGCAGTCCTCCCACAGTCCCTCGGCCAACTGGGAGCAGCCCATCTACACCACCCTGTCCAGGCCCTGAGAGGGCCTGCTGGGGTCTCCCGAACTCTCTCACATGCCACCCCCCCCCCCCACACACACACCCACACACACACACACCCCCACCACCCATCAGCCCTCCCGCCAGCCAAGGGGGCCCGCTGAAGGGGCCCGAGAGTTGCCTGTACAGCCATTTATTGCACTAAGAAAGAGACCTGCGCCGGGAGGAGAGGGCAGGAGGAGGAGAAAAGGTGTGCCATCTCAAGTTTGTATACCAGAAAAAGGAGAAAGAGAGGGAGAGAGGGGTGGTGAGAGAGGGAGAGTGAAGTGCCTGCTGATTTTTAAAAGAAAAAAAAACGTTTGCAACTTTTTCATTCTTTCCTGTATTGTCTGGACATTTTGAAGGCAGAACTTGATATATTGCTGCCTGAACAGCAAACGGAAATCCTCTGTGAGGACCACCTGTCACCAACAACCCCCCCTCCCCTGCGCTATCATTCCCCTACCACCAGCTCCCTCCCCCTCCCCCTCACACACACACACACACACACACACACACACACAGACTCTGCTCTAACTCCCGTCTGTCTGCGGCTGTTGGTGTGTTTTTTTTTGTGGCGGTGGTGTGTGTACTGACTTGTGTAGGAGATAATTGCAAAAACAGGCCAACTGATTTGATGAGACAGATGGAGAAAGTTAATGCAGAAATCTGAGCACTGGGACCAATTATAAAATATTCTTTAAATACGAGGCAGCAAGGGCTCCATTCTACAACGTGAATTCGCAAAGAACCCTGACTTCAGTCAGAGGGACCATGAACTTAACTTGTGTTTTTAAAGTGAAGTTTTTTTTAACTATTCCATATGTATTTATGTTAAACGTGTTTCTGATGCCGCTGTATAGTTGTACAGATGTTTTTTGGAGCGATGTGGTGGATGTTTCAAAATGCAAAAGGCTTTTTCTGTCTCTCATAAAGGATTGGTGTCCACAGTATTCATTCCAGGTTATTGAAAGCAAGCTAATATACTGGGACCAATGGCATACCATGCGATGAAACAGGTGTCTAAATGCTATGCCTACCGAATCGCGATTAGTCATGATGTGGGGTGAACGGAAACGCGGTAAGATAACACACATCTCCGTTTTGAGTGAGGCGTCAGCTGTTTTTCACACAGCAGGAAGCGCAGGACTTTATCGAAACAGACGTGGAAACCCTTCTTCACATCGCCAGCTTGGCTATACATTACCCCACGTCTAATGTCGCCTTACTCGTTACATAGGATATGTTGGATTGTTGAGTTTCAGATCAACCTCAAACAATTTCGGAAGGGACTTTCATTTAATTAAAACTCCACCAGACGTTTGGGATATTGGAATAGAAACATTGGGCGTATATTTTTCCGATGTGTCATTTATTGCCCAGGTTCAGAACCTCGTGGTACATGGGAATGACCAGTGAGCCAATTCTTTATTTAATTATTAACAGCTTGCAAAATATGTCGATAAACCTAATAATGCGACTTTAGGGAGACTCACCACCGTAATGCATAATTTGGTGCTATCTGAATCTCATAGAATGGATTTTTTAATTATTATTTTAAAGTGTTGTAATTATTTCCAGCTTTTTACTGCATTTCACTCACCTTTAAACAGTGTTCATAGTCAACTTTATTTTTCCCAATGTAGGCCTACGTTGAAAGGACAGACCATGTTTGGTTTTCCTTTTCCCTGTTTAATAGAATTTCCTCACAAGCACAGCTAACCTTACTTGTTGGTAATTTCTGTGAAAAAAATAAACGTTTCTTTTCTCTGAACAATGAATGTTTGTGTGTTGGAAAACTACAGTGTAAAAATAAATATTTTTATCATCGTTTAACTGTTTTTTTTTTATTCGCGGAAATACGTCGTCTACATCTAACGCTAAACTTTGCATACATCCTTTGGTTAAAGCTGCTAGATTTGGCAGGGAGATGTGTGACGCAATCACGGGTCAAAGTCTCTGTACTTCACTATGCACCGTTCCCCCGAGATCTGTGCCATGGAAAATGTCGACAGTGACAGATATTTTGCAACACTAAAATATAAAAGCGCACAGACCCATATGTGTCTCTTTCTAAGACGAAGGACATACGATTTTTGTCGATGAAAACCATTTAATAGAAGACAGGAGAAGAGGAATGGGGAGAGGAACAACGCAAGGATTTCAGATCATTTGGTAGTCCTTTTTCTTGGCATTTGTCGTTCTAGCCTTATTTGTTACCACTGATTTTTCTTGACATCTCGAGGGGCAACTTATGGATAAGTTGGTTGACAGCTGAGACGTTTAAAACCAAAAGGCGGGTGTGTTAAAAGGAAAAAAACTGCAACTGCGTTGGCATGAAATGACTCACGTCTTCCTGGTTGGATATCAGTTGAATCTGACAAGGAGCCAACCCTGCGCAGGCTTGTTCAATAAAATGTTGGTGTGTATTCGTGTGTGTGTGAGTGTGTGTGTGCGTGCGTGTATGTCTGCGCGTATTGAGTAACCCAAGTAAAGGTCCACTGGGCAGAGAGTTTGAAACTGAGTACCAGCATGAATGCCAAGCAGCCGTCCCCAACTGGCCGCGAGAGAGAGCCAAGGGCTGGGCGCAGCGCTGCTGAATTTTAATGATTCATTATGCGGCGGAGCGCTTCTATTGTCTCCCTTTATCCGGACACCAATAAAAGAATTAATTGGAGAGAAAGTGGAAGGGCAGGGGAACTGACAAGTCATTAAGAGCGCGGTGAATGGACCATTAGACGCACGCAGTGGAGGAATTTCCCTCGGACCGTTTCATATCGCAACTCTCCTTAAACAACAGGAGGAAAGCGAGAATATAAACGCCAACTATCGACAAGCACAAACGCACCCCCTTAAAGTACGACAACGATAATAATAATTAAATAGAAGACAATAACGGAGCAGATGGTAGTGGGTGGTACAGAAAAAAAGTGTTTTTTTCCGTCAAACTCTTTTCTCTCTATTGTTTGCCAAATAGTTTCAGGAGGTACTCTCGAGAAAGTACAGACGTGAATCAAGCTGAAAGGGAAAAGGGCTCTTCGGGGTGCTTGGGTCCCGTTTCACTGGGGAACATTTGGGCCGACTCGCTGGGAGCCTCGGCAGAGCCGCACAGAAACCGAGTGAAAGCGGAGCATCAGGTGTAGGTCTGCTTCCCACAGGCCGCCGTGCCAAACAGACGCATTTCCACGGGAACCGCCCTCACAGGCAGCGGAGAACAGGCCCGAACGCCCCCCTACTCCCATCACCAGCGCTTACTTTACTTCAATCGACATTTGCGGTAGACACGTTTTTAAGTGACCTCCATATGGAAATCCACAAACTTTCCATGAGTCAAATAAAAGGGCTTCAAATTCCATCTGTCACATCCCTGTTATGTGTGTGTGTGTGTGTATGACAGAGAGGAGGAGAAGAAAATGCATAATAGGAGGGAAAAACAAGAGGAGGTAGAAGAAGAAGGAGGAGAATTTTTTGTGTGAGGAAGGCTAAAACGAACTCTGTGGTGTCTGTGCTGTCCACCATTGTCCAGTTCTGAGCCAAGCCCAGGGAGCGGCGCACGTACCTCCACAACAGTCTCATCCTTTTTAATGGGCCTGCGCAGTCCGAGGGCTGTCCTGGATGGGGCCAGTGGGGGAGGGACGCGGCATTCTGCGTGGTGCTGGGAAACAGGACGCTAATTTACAAGGAAAATGAGATGGAGAGAGAGAGAGTGAAGTTATTAGTGAGACTTAGTTAGAGTGAGGCAGACTCAAGGGAAATGAGAGAGAGAGAGTGGAGTTATTAGTTAGAGTTAGTTAGAGTGAGGCAGACTCTTGAGCTCTCTGAATGCCACTTGTTGCAACAAGTCCCAACTGGTAGCAGGGGGTAACGATAGAGAGGGGAAGAAGGCCAAGGTTTGAGAGGAGGTAGAGAGAGGGTACTGGAGAGAGAGAGAAACTGAAAGGATGAGAGAGAATCACTCTGCTGTGCTGGCTTCCCAATCCAGTAGCTTTTTTTTTAGCCCTGTGACATCTTGTAGGAGGCCAGGCAGCCATTAGCCCTTAAAGGTGTACCGTCACACCGGTGTGTTGGGAATGTTGGAAAATGAACATTCTAAAGAATATCTGGGTTCATTCAGAGCCATATAAAGGTAAGGCTCTGGGTTCATTGAACTTAACATAGAATTTTAGAACCTTCAATTGCTGCGGAACGGAATCTTATGTTAGAATGTTGAAAAACCCACACCTTTAAGGGTTAGGAATGATTGACACGGGGAAAACATGCCTATGATCCATTCAAGGCCATTAAAGTAAGAAAAAGTGGCTGAACATTTAGCACTTTGTCAAAAGTGACCCACAACGGGGCAGGGGTTTGGGAATCAAACCCAGTTTGACCAATTGTCACCACACCTGGGGCCTGGCCTGTAACCATGACTGCATGTGGGTCTGGATAGGACCCCTGAAGACGGTGTGTCAGTACAATAGATTATTGTTATATCCACAATGAAGCGCGCTATATACTCCGACAAACCAGTTACAGGAACCAAATAATGAGTGTCACCACCCAATCTGTGGAATTAGCGAGTGGAATAAGTGAGTTATTGGATAGCAACGTTCAAACAATGATCTGACAGCTTATGACCTCCATTATCCAATTTCATGCACCAACCGAGCCAGAGACATGTCAGAGAAAGTGTCATCGTCCTCCACGT